>NC_043018.1:11766257-11791257 GCF_006345805.1 Octopus sinensis | reverse complement strand
TACATGTTTTCATGACACCAATACTAGTTGAGTTTGCTTTGTAACTCACAAAACTAAAAAAACTCTTTGGCTGAGGCGGAGAATAAGAGTGGTTGCTTTATGCAAGATGTTGAAAGGTTAATGTATGACGAAACCCTGACCCTAACTCCTACTGTTCCGGGTCAGAACATACCTGGATGTAATGGTAATTAAGGGATAACTCCATCCTCCCCACAAATGCACAACTCCCAAACACAAGCCTTACCACTGCATGCAGCTTAGTACTATTATTGCAGTGAGCTGGCAGAATGGTAAGCATGTTGAATGAAATGCTTAGCAGCATTTTGGCCATCGCTATGTTCTTAGTTCAAATTCAGGATCAATTAAATCAGTACCAGTTATGCACTAGGCAAAATGCTTAGCACTATTTTGTTTGACTTTATTTTCTGAGTTCAAATTCCACTGAGGTTGACCTTGCTTTTCATTCTTTCAGGGTCAATAAGTACCAGTTAAATGCTGGAGTCGATGTAATCGACTGGCACCCCCTCCCCCAAATGTCAGGCCTTGTGCCTTTAGTAGAGAATTATTATTATTAAGAAGCCACAAAAACTTGTAGAGCATCAAAAAAAATGCTTTGTTGTATTTCTTGCTGCTCTTCTTTCTGAATTCAAATCCCTCTGGGATCAACTTTTCCTCTCATCCCTTTGGGATTAGTAAAATAAGAACCAATTAAGTTTCAGGGTCAATTTAATCAAGTAACTCACTTCTTTAAAATTGCTGGCTTTTCTTCTACTACTACTACTACACCTACTACAATCATTATTAAGGTGGTGAGCTGGCAGAATCATTAGCACTCAGTACGAAATAAATAGCAGTATTTTGCCCATGCTACAGTCTGAGTTCAAATTACGCTGAGGTCAGCTTTGCCTTTCATCCTTTCATGGTTAAGTATCAGTGAAATACTGAGGTCAATGAAATCGACTATCCCCCTCCCCCAAATTTCAAGCCTTGTACCTATAGTAGAAAGGATTATTATTATTAAGGTGGCAAGCTGGCAGAATTGTTAGCACACGAGCGAAATGCTTAGTGGCATTTTGTCCGCCTTGATGTTCTGAGTTCAAATTCCACCAAGGTCAACTTTGCCTTTCATTCTTTCGGGGTCGATAAATTAAGTACCAGTTGAACACGGGTTGATATAATCGACTCATCCACTCCCCTAAAATTGCTGCCCTTGTGGCAATATTTGAAATTATTATTAAGGTGGCGCTGGACAAAATGCTTAGCAGTATTTTGCCCATTGCTACATTCTGAGTTCAAATTCCACTATGGTCAACTTTGCCTTTCATCCTTTTGGGGTTGATAAAATAAGTACCAGTCGAGTACTGGGGTTGATGCATTCCCCTCACCCAAATTTCATCCCTTGTGTCTATAGTAGAAATGATTATTATCATTATCTTTTTGATTTTCAATTTCAGAACTACCTAAACCTACACTCGGTGATTTAAGTGATTTGAAAGCTTTCTGCATTCATTTAAGACGAGACATGTCTCCCACAATTCTTAATTATACGTACTCTGAGTTGTACGACCTCGAAAACATTAAAGTGGAACTGGTGCCTGAAAAGAAAGGTTTAATATTAAAACATGTTGAATATGAAATCACAAGCCAGGTAATTATTTTATTTCTCCTTTTTTTTTAATCAGCATCATCAATATCATAACATCCACTTTTCCCTGCTTACAAATCATTGAGACAGATTTTCTAAAGTTGGATGCCTTTCCTGTCGCCGACCCTCACCTGTTGCCAAATGAGGTAGTATTTTCCTATAGCTGGACATGTTTTTACAGAAGATTGGAAATGAATGACACTGTTTATAACATGGTGATATTCATGTACAACTATTTTATATTGTGAAGACAAGGAGACATGAACACACACACACACACACTTCTTTCAGTTTCCATTTTCCAGATTCACTCACCAGGCTCTTTGGTCAGACTGGAGCTGTGGTAATAGGCATTTGCCTAAGGTGCCATGCTGTGGGGTTGAACCTAAAACTATGTAGTTGGAAAGCAAACTTCTTACTTACACAGCAACACTTGTGCCTGTGTATATGTATGAAAGGAATTTTCCATATAATACCTTCACCTTACCTGCTTTAATCTTATGCTTAAAAGTGGACAGATATTTACTTTTTGTCATTTAAAACTGGGCATCTCCTGATTTCAGCTTCACCAAAGATTTTCCCCCTTTAGCTTCATCAACATTTTCAATAATCTTTTTATTCATAGTTTGTTTTTCTCTTCTGCAAACATTGAATTACAACAGACGTTCAAACTGAAGATCAGAGGAGTCGGTTTCAATAGGAGGACTTACAAAGATCACGAGTTGTGTCGCTTTCTCCTCAGAAAATTATATGAAAGTTATATTACTACTTCTCAAATAATACATCCCCTGATTGCAAAAAGGTATTATGTGGGACCAGGGTAGTTGTCCCAACAGTATTGCAAACCTTGCAAATCCAGGCGGCATGGAGGAAAGATACTTCAAGTGGTGTATAGAAACAACACTCTGTGCCTCTGTTTCTTGGTCTCTCTTCACAAATCATCATCATCATCATCATCGTTTAATGTCCACTAACCACTGTCAATAAGGAAGGGACAAACGGCACCAGCAATTTAAGTAAAGAAGATCTTAGATGAGTTGCAGGAAGTAATGAGTAAAGAAGAAAACGATTGCCAACATTAAAAGCTACCAACAGAAGCAACTTCTAGAAATGACTTGGAAAGTATATTCTTTTCTACTCTAGGCACTTTTTGGTGGTGGTGGTGGGGCAGTCAATTAAATCGACCCCAGTATGCAACTGGTGCTTAATTTGTCGGCCTTGGTGAAATTTGAACTCAGAACGTAAAGACAGATGAAATGCCGCTTAGCATTTCGCCCAACATGCTAACATTTCTGCCAGCTCACCACCTTTAGGAAAGTAGATACTTAGTCAATGAAAAAGGATTTGGGGCAATCATAGAAGAGTTGAAACAGCATATCATAGCTGTAGTAGGTAAGCTTTCTGGATATAAGAAAAGAATAGATCAGTATCAACAGAATAGATTATTTTGAGACAGACCAGAAGAGATTTTATAATTAAACAAATAGTGGAGAAGAAAGTACTGAAGATGAGAAACCTAACGCAGAAGAAGATAGAAAGTTCTGGAGTAGTATTTGGGATAATCCAGTCAATCATAATGGAGATGCAGTATGGTTACAGAAAGTGAGAGAAGAAGTAGTGAATGAGAAGTAGCCAAATCTAAGACTAATTAGTGCATTAATGAGTAAAGTGTTAGGAAAAATGCTGAATTGGATGGGCCTGGGACCAGATTTAGTTCAAGGGTACTGGTTAAAGAAATTTAGTAGTCTACATGGGTGGCTGGGGGAACAGCTACAGGATTGCCTTAATTGAGGAATAATACCAGATTTGATGAGCTATAAAAATTTCTGAGCTATAAGATAATGTATGATTAATTGAAAACAATATTAATAAACAAGCCTCACATTTGACAGAGTAATCTGAATGCTAAAAGGTTAAATGGGCGATTAGTACTACAATAAAATAATGAAAGAAATATTTACTGAGTGTGTACTATTAGACAAAGGATACAAAGAAAAATCATAATTGAAAAATTGACACAAATTATCTTATGTTTGTTAAAAGCAATTACATTGTTGGAGAGCCATTTTAGCTATCCTAAAAAACACAAAAAACTGATTCATTTTCATCAAATGTGTCGGTCTTTCTGCTGGTATCAATAAACTAAGCACCAGTGCCACCTTCAGGCAAATTTAAATCCTTTACACTCCACCTCAAAATTTGTGGCCTTAATCAAATATCAATGAAATATATAGTTTTGACTTTTATATTGTTTTACTTTCAGAAATTTCACAGTACAGTTCTACGTCGATACAATGATTTCTTAGTAATCAACGAAATGTTAATGATGCGGTTTCCTTACCGAATGATCCCCAGGTTACCTCCAAAGAAAATGATGGGCGGTGAGTGTCTTGGTTTGTTTTGTTTTTTGTTGTTGGTTTTTTTTTTATTCCTTTGAAATCATGGCTGAATGACGGATGTTAGGGCCCCAGTTTTGTCTGTCAGTCTTCAGCATTCTTAATTTGAATATTGTCATTTTTTCATCTCATGGTTAATGATATTGGTGCTAATCGTGTGCAGAAAAGTCAGATTGACCTTGTACCAATGTTAGATCTCACTATTACTAAGCTGTTGTTGTTTAGCCCTGAGCAGGCAGGCCTAAAATCAAACTCAACTAGAACAGCTGAGACCATGCTGTCTTTTTAGGAACAACTAAGTTTACATTACGTTTGTTCAAATGTAACTGCATTGTTCGAAGGCCATTTTAGCTGTCCTCAAAACACAAAAACTAATTCACTTTTTATTTCTTGTGGAACCCAGAATTTTTATTGCCCCATGGTATACGATGGTAATGCTTGTTTACAGTTAGCAAGTGATGTCTAAACAAGGAGACACACACACACACACACACACATACCAGTTACTGTGTCCCAAATCTAATCAGCAAACTGATCCTGGAATATAACAGAAGGGGCCATACAGTGAGACTGAACCTGAAATCACTTGGTTGGAAAGTGAATTTCTTAACGATACAACCAGGCCTGGAGTTATTTTTATGAATTAACTGCTAAGATATCCTGAGTTTACTATTGTTCTTAAATTCTGACCTGTACACACTGGTACTGGTTGATGTGTTACATAAAGTATTATATCATATTATCAGATTGTGTAGATATATTGCAGTTCTTTCTTTTTTTTTTAAATACGTAATTACATTGTTGTAGCTAATTAATTTCTTGCTTTCTTGCAAACAATTGTGTGAGTAAAATATTCCTGAGAGAGCTTGCAAAGATCAGGGACACTAATCCACTTCCACCCTTAATTAGTTTGTTAAAATAGAAGTAAAAAGTAAAAGTTTTTTTTTCACATTGTCATTTAATGTCCATTTTCTATGCTGGCATGGGTTGGACAGCTTGATAGGAGCTAGCAAAGCTAGGGACCACACCAGGTCCCTTAGTCTGTTTTGGCTTCGTTTCTACAGCTGGAGATCCATTCCTCATGCCAACCACTTCACAGAGCATACTGGGTGCTTTTTACATGGCACCATCACCAGTACTCAACGTTTTCTAGAAATTTATTCTACATATTGACAGACATTACTGAACTCAGATGGATTGTAGATTTGTTGATAGAGGCCAAAAGAGCAATAATTGATATTTGCTTTTGAACAATAATTAATATTTGCTATTAACAAGTTCTGAGTCCACTGATTTGTATCTCAAACTAGATTTTTATCCTTCAGAATTAATTTTAAAAGACAAAAACTACTGATCTCGATAACACTCAGATTTTGTTCCAGTTTCGGCTTGGCCTCTGCTCTAATAATATTGCTCCATGCAGAGAGATGCCCAGAAAACACAATCTCTCAATCCATTCCGCTTGTGGTATTAATCTATTGTCAGTCAAATTCTAATTTTGGTTACAATTCTGTCATCAATTTTTATTCTTTAACTCTTTAGCATTCACCTTAATTCATCAATTGTAATGCTTATTTACCCACATTATTTCAAATTAATTCTGCATTATCTCATAGCTTCGTGATTTTGATGATGTGATTGTCTACGTTTAGAATGACACTGTAGGGTAGGTGTGAGAGGCGGGATCTGGCCTGCTTGAACATAAAATAGATCAAACATTTGAACCAGATATGGCCTGTTTGAATGCTAAAGGGTTAAAGTCTAGACCAAGCCGGCAGCCATCAAAAGCATTGGCTCTAGGGACAAGAATTTTTTTTCTTTTTCAAATATTTGCAAACCAGACTGTTGTCTTGTAACATCATTGAGAGAAAAATCTGAAGGCCACCTGTGGGACATGAACCCACATCTCTTGTAGATATGGCAGATGTTCTACTGCTGGACCAAAGTAATTCTTCAAATTTCTCTATTCATTTTAGAAACTATATTCCTATGAGAGAGAATTAATTGTTGCTGACATCATAGGAGCTTTTTATCAACTTTTGAATTCCACCATTCCAAACAAGAATTGTTTCAAGATTGTTTTGTTTTGTTTTTTTTTCTTGTCAAATAAACACACACACATTACATAATCATTCTTCACTCGTTTATTACTGTTCTTATTTTATCTATGTCCATTGTCTGGAAAACTTTTGTCACACACAGTGAGAAAGGAGAGAGAAACAAAGAGGGAGAATGTGGCGATAAGAAACAGAAAGTAACAACCACAACCGTGCGTAGAGAGGGTCACCTTAAGCTAGTCAATACTTATAAAGCTGAAATGCGAAAAGTTTGTTTCATTTTGGGATTGGAACGGGTTAATGGGCACTAGATGGGGTCAGATTGTCTCCAAAATTTACAGGGACATGTAAAAAGATGCGACAAAGTGAGTGGACTAAGTTAGAAACCCATATCTCAAAAGTTGTGGTTACTAGGGCAACAAAACCCACACTTTGACAAGTGTTTGTCGTTTCTCTCTTTCACATATCACCCTGTCTTCCTCCATCTCTCTCTTTCCTTCCTTCCCTTCACTTTCTCTCTATAACGTTTGACAGCTTCACCATCTCTCTGTCACTCTTTCTCCCACCACCTCACTCACTGTATGTCTGTCTGTATCTATAGAGAGAAAGCGTTGACAGCTGCAAAAAGTTTAAATATTCCCACTAATCTTAATATATTATTGTCATCAACCCCTAGACATTAGTGACGGCAATCAATATCTATAAAGCTGAAATGCGATAAAGTTGTTTGATTTCTTGGTTATTTGTCTCATTTTGGGATGGGAACAGTTTAAGGGGCGGTTTCTCATTTTTACATATTTTTACCTTTTATCTTTTATTGTTTACCGTTTTCATTTTTTCTGAAAGAAATTTACAGCTACATGTAGCCCGTGTTTAGTGCTTTCATTTGCATGGTCAATCGTTGATAAATTCCCAAAATAAGTACTAAATTTAACAAAGAAATCCTTTTTCTCCTTATTTTTAATCGTAAACAATTTTCCATTTCATTCCAGCCAATCGTGAATTCATTGAGCATCGCAGGAAGTCATTACGTCGCTACCTTAACATTATTGGCCGACATCCTCGTATGCATAATGATAAGTTATTTGAATGTTTTCTTACATTTGTTGGTTCGGTAAGTCAAAGTCTGTAATA
Organism: Octopus sinensis; assembly: GCF_006345805.1. Classification (NCBI taxonomy): domain Eukaryota; kingdom Metazoa; phylum Mollusca; class Cephalopoda; order Octopoda; family Octopodidae; genus Octopus; species Octopus sinensis. The sequence goes on along the minus strand of NC_043018.1, from coordinate 11,784,025 downwards.
CATTTTTCTCTTCTTTCTCTCCTTTTCACCCTTGTATCCATTTAGACAATTTTCTTTGCTCTATTCTTTGAATAATCAATAATAATAATAATAATAATAATTCTGTGTTGTGGTAGTCATTATTTGCTTCACTTAAAGTGATGAACTGGCAGAACCACAGAGCATCAGAAAAAAATGGTTTGTGACCTTTGTTCTTTACATTCTGTGTTCTACATTCCGTTGTGGCCAGCTTTGCCTTTCATCCTTCCAAGGTTGATAAAATAAAAGTACTAGGGATGATGGCATCCAACTAACTACTTATTCCCAAATTTCAGGCCTTGTGCCTCTATTAGAAACAATTATTTACTGTTTCCTACCAGTCTATATATTTTATATATATATATATATAATCATTATTGTAAAACAATAACTGGTAACTTGGTGAATCAAATTTATAGGGAAAATATTTATTCTAGGTGAATGACTTTATCTGCTTTTTCCCTATTATATCAGCTTGTGATCTAAAAAGTAGATATATTTACTTTGTTCTGTTATCATTTGGAAAGAACCAATATCTTTGATTCATCTGGAAGTCCTTTCTTGTAGATGATTATTATTTCCAATTTCGATGGATGACAGAGTTGGTGAAATGTATAACAAAATACTTGTTGGTATTTGGCTACTTTCCAATTTCAAATCCTGCCCAGGTCTACTTTGCCTCTCATTGTACCTGTCAGAATTTGGGTTCTGTTGGCAACTTTAGTCTTAAAGTTATTGTCGCTTACTCCAGTCCGATGACTGGGAAAAGTGCAAGAACACAGATTGCCATGTCTCAGCAGTTTATAGGTGAAAATTCATCGTCATTGTTGTTGTCCTTGTCACTATTGACACCATTGCTTTGTTATGTTTCCCAATCACAACAGGAGTTTACTAATTAACACAGACTAATATTATTTTAATTATTTTGGCAAGTAGAGGAAACAACTGTGCTCAGGCTTTCACCTTATTTGACCCCATTAGCAAGGCATACACTTCACTGTACTTGCCAAAGTTGTTATGAGAGAATCATTATGTTGTTGTTGTTTGTTTCTTCCTTCTCGAGCCATGCCTGGCTCATAAGGGCCGGTTTCCCGGTTTCCTTGGCATATAGGTTCCCCACCTGGACGGGATGCCGGTCCGTCACAGGTGAGCTGCAAGATGCAGGAGGAAAGAGTGAGAGAAAGTTGTGGCGAAAGAGTCAGCAGAAGTTCACCATTACTTTCTGCCAGAGCTGCGTGAAGCTTTGGTGTTTTTCTCATAAACACACACATCGGCCGGTCTGAGATTCGAACCTGCGGTCCCTCAACCATGAGTCCGCTGCTCTAACCACTAGGCCATGTGCCTCCACTGAATCATTATGTAGATGTACAATAATGTGAGTACACCTAAAGGATGCTCATGGTTGGAGTGCCTTTGATTATAAATCAGCTCAATGAGAGCTGACTTGCTATTAAACAACAAGAATCTACATTGTAATTTCTTGCTACTTTTTAATTGTACACAAACAATTTCATTATTTCTTAGGTTAGGCATTGCTGTGTGGCTGTCCTCTAATTGAGTTAGCCAATAAATAGTGTTTGATAATCTAAGTACAAGCCTCTGAAAGAAACACTGGGGGTCAATTCTGTGATCAGCTACGGCCCTTGGAAGCGGTGCCTCCATCTGAAATGAGTAAAGAAAAGAATACCTGAAGACCACAGTTACAGATGCTTGATTCCACACATCCTGTTTTTCCCTCCATTTGTTCTTTTTAAATTTTAAAATATATGAAAGGATAAAATTAATTTCATTTTCCCCTCTCACAGGATGTTCAGACAAAACTCCGGGAACAGTTTCGTGGAATTCCTGATGAATTCATGACCAGTAATTTGGCTGACAAAGCCAAGGTAGGTATTTAGTGTAAAACATGATGCTTTAAGGTTTTGTACAGGGACCCTTATTCAATTGCCTATTTTGTAAAAGGTTGTAATTGTTGTTGTTGCTAACTGACTGAATCACTGACAAACTGTTCGGTAGAATTTCTTCCAGTTTTACTTTCTGAGTTCAAATTCTGCCATTGTCAACTTTACCTTTCATCCTTCCAAGGTTAATAAAATGACCTATTGTACCAGTTGAGCACTGGCATTGATGTTTTGGAAAGTGGCCTTGGCACATATATCAAAACTACGATTGTGGGCCAAATACCCCTAACAACTGAGCCACGCACCTTCACTCTCTTAACCGAAGAGAAAAGGAGTGAAGCAATAGAGACAGAGGAAGGAAAGCATCAGTCATTTACGAAGACAATTAGACTGAAATATGATGGATCTTTTCTTTTAACAATGAAGAAGAGAGAAAGACATTTAGTAATGAATAGAAGAAAGGTCTTTCATGTGTTAACGTTTTTATTCTGGGAGTTCTAGAATGATCGAGTGTCAGTTCTCTCTTATTTCCCCCACCCATGATACTTATTTGCTTTGTTTGATAGTTCTTCATGTCTTGTAGTTCGGAGGAAAGACCATGTTTTTTTTGTGTTTTTGTTTTTTTTTTGAGGCACATTTAACGTTTTCTCTACAAGCAATAAACAAGCCCTGTTCCCTTTTTTTTTTCTTTTCATACAAAAATTAATGCAAATTTCGAACGGGGTATAGCTGTGAAAAGAGCCCAGAAAAATGGGTAATACCCACTACAAAATGAGTGCCAAAGTTGCCAACAGGTGGCTACACGAAATTCAATACTTTAAAGAGTGTCTTCTATTATACCCTCGGGTTGACCAAAGCCTCTTGAATGAATTTGGGAGACGGAAAACTGAAAGAAGTCCGTCATATGTATATATTTGTGTGTGTGTGTGTGTGTGTGTGTGTTTGCGTCCCCGTAACTTAGCTGTTCAGCAGAAGAGTCTGATAGAATAAGCACTCAGCTTACAGGGAATAAGTCCAGGGGTCGATTTCTTCGACTAAAGGTCAGTGCTCCAGCATGGTCAACATAAAATGACTGAAACAAGTAAAAGAATACCGGAAGAATATTCCATACCGCTAAACCAAGAAGGTTCTTTGAATATGTACTAAATAGTCATTCTGTTTACATTTGCATAACAGATATTTTGGTTGGATTATTTAGTTATCGGTTTTACCACTTCTTTCTATATTCTGTAAGTGTAACAATATAGAAACAGTTCTCATGGCACCAGCTCGCAATTTAAAGATGCTTACATTTTTTATGTTTTCCATGAATTTTTCATGGGTCCAGCTAGTTATTATTATTTTGATTATTATTTTAGAACTAAACTGTTTAAAGATTTTCAATTTTTACAAATCACTATTTAATGCAAAAGCACAAACAAAAATAAGTTGTGATAGTTTCAGGGAAATGAAATTAAGCGATAAGTGCAGTGACAACACTTGCTATTTCTGAACAGAATGGAGTTCACAGTTGTTATTTTGAAAGGCTTGTCTTCTGATATTTGTGAGTCCATCACATAAATATTCAGCCCAATTAAATGTTGGCCTTCCTAAACATGAAATGATACGATAGTTCCAGCCCTAAATGAATTTTAACTTGTACTTTTAAAGATGTTCTTTGGGATAACGTGAAATATTGAACTTCAGATAGAATAAAACAAAATATAGCTATGAATAAAAGGTGCATAGATTATGAATTTTGATTGAAGAGATGGGACCTCGAAACAAAAAGTTGCAGGGGGCCTCTAAAAGTCATGCAATGGCCCTGGGCATGATGGGAGTAAGTGAGAAGGCAGGTGAGAGTATTTGTAGGCTTGGGTGAGTATATATAACTTGTTTGTCCAGAAGTGTAGAAACAGTTATTGACACAGTAGGAGTGACAGAGAGAACGCTGTTGTAGTGGGGTGTGAGGGAGTCCTAACCAATTGGTCAGTTGGCCTTATTTTAGATATCATCTAGAATGTGTAGGTAGTCGAAGTAATAGCAGCACTTCAGATGGATGAGCAGTAGTTTAATGTAGGACTTATATCCAGTGTAGATCTTAAATAAACAGCTTCGTCTTTAGGTAGATGGATGGTTGCCATTAAAAAGTTCCTCTCAGAAATTGTGAAGCTTAGAATTTCTAGCAAGGGCAAATATTTTATCCAGGTGCAGTTTATGCATCAATGTCAGCAGTGACAGAATGCACACAACTACCTCCTTCAGACCAATAGAAAGAAAAGAACATATTGTTCTTTTTTGTGTTTGAATTTATAAATTTCAAATATTCTTGTCGTAACATATAACAATGAAATGCTTCTCTTTTCAGGATCTGGTTCCCAGGGACACCCAAAGTCAGTTAGCAAACAGTAAAGAACACATAAAAGCTTTATATAACAGTGTAACGAAATTAAAAGATATTTCTGAACGACTTGTCAGCCAGTCTACAGCTTACGCTAGTGATATGCTCCAGTTTGGGAAAGAATTAAGGTGAATAACATCTTAATGGAAACTAACCCTTTTCTCCTTTCATTGTCAACTTTGCTGGGACCATCTCTTGGCCATATGTGAACCAGCTTTAACACTTCTACTGCAGAGTACCAGTCTTCTCATCTGAAAGGTACAGCGTACTGAGGTGTCCTTCTGTACTTCATCCCATGTCTCTCTTCCATGTGCTTCATCTACTTTGAGTGAATAGCACTTCTTTATAGAGCTGTCAGCATCCATCCACATCACATGACCAAACCAGCACAGTCTCCTCTCTTACATGCTGCATCTAATTCCCTTTATGCCTAACTTCTCTCTCTCCCAATACACTAAATACTCTGTCAAACATGTACACTTACATTACACATCCAACACAGCATACTAGCCTCATTCCTCTATAACCTTCATGTGTCCTCCACATTCAGAGCCCACATCTCACTCCCATGTAGAATTGCTGTCTGTATATATGCATCATACAACCTTCCTTTCACTGGGAGAGAGAAACCTTTGGTTGCCAACAGAGGTAAAAGCTCCCTGAATTCCCTCCATCCTATTTTTATTCTAGCTGCTGTACTCTCTGTGCTTCCTCCCTCACTACTAATTTAGTCCCCTAGGTAGCAGAAATCATTTAATATATCCAATGAACACTGGGACCCCAAGTGTCCAGTCTTTATGGCTCCTGAACATCTTCCATATCTGAACTCTACTTTCTCTTGTATCTTCCTACTCCACAAATGTTTCTGATTGACCCTTATTCGTCTATTTTTATGATCATTTCCATTCCAGGACAATTGGTACGGACACAACCTGTCTAACAACATGGACCACAGGTACAAGTTCATCGTGGCCAAAGCTGAAATGTGTCTTTAAGAATCTTTCCCTTGAATTTGCTGCTGTTGCTGACAAAAGTACTCAAGAGGTAAGGACCAACCAACAGCAACGGCACCCAGCACCACAACTATGCTTAGTTAGTGAGGGGAGTGTTTATGTAGTTGGTTGACCTGCTAAAATAGCACCTACATCACCTTCAAACCGCATTGTGCTACAGGGATTCCAGTCCTTCTGACTTTGCAGCAAACAGAAGACTAAACCCGTTCCTTATTTCTGCTTTTGTTTCAGTTAATTTTGAAACTAATGAACTTTGTAATTAATTAATCTGGTGTTTTAAACAAGATGAAATCTTGCTGGAAGGTTTTAATCTCGATCATTTTAAAACAGAAAGCTTGTATCATAGAACTGAGGGTCAGTCCCAGGTGGGTTGGTATCATTACTGGTGTACTTCACATGGCAAGTAAAGAACAAAAATATTGTTTAAAGTTAGATTTAGAGAAAATATAGAAAACAATCGCTTCTCACTTTATTAACAAAATTGTAGCAAATTGTTTGAGACACTTCAACATTTGCATAGATTTTCGAAATCTTTCAGTTACATTTTTAAAAATCCAAGACACCCCTTTGGCACACTGTTAGCACATGTAGCCCTAATCGATAAAAGATAGAATGATGAGAACTGACTTGGGGGCTAAACAGCAGCAATAACAAATCAGTAAGGATGCATCTATGTGGTTGCTTAACCTGCTAGAAATAGTTGTCAAATCTCAAATCATTTTATCTTCTTAAATAAAAAAAAACACATTCAATAATGTAGTCTTAGATACATTGTCTAAAAAAATATAGACAGTTTAAGGTGGTGCCCCAGCATGACCGCAGTCTAATGACTGAAACAAGTAAAAGGTAAGTCTGGTCACACGTGTCTTTGATCGTAGGATGATAGGTTTACATAAAGTTGACATGTGGGGTGGGCTAGACAACCAACTTACATTAGTTCAAATAAAAGTGTATCATGAGTGTGTGTGTGTATATATATAAACTGTGTATATTGTCTTTGAATTTTAGGCTGCTGATGAGGAGGAAATGGTTGTGGAACATCTGGCAATATTTCTGGATATTTTAACAGCATACAGAGTAAGTTATTCCACTACCTCTTCTAAACTATACATAGAATACATCTTGTTTATTCATGATCTTTTATCTATATATTTAATAAATATTTTACTCTACACCCATTATTGAGTCCTTTATTAAGTGTACATTTAATGTATTCAAATACAAACCTATAAAACCTAGTGATTTGAACACATCATTCTGAAATAGAAATACATAGGTGCAGGCGTGGCTGTGTGGTAAGAAGCTTTCTTCCCAACCACATGGTTCCAGTTTCAGTTCCACTGCATGACACCTTAGGCAAGTATCTTCTCGAATGGTGACACTGGCATTGGCGATGACTACAATTTCACTTGGCTTGCCATTGCCTCTGAGCAGCCCAACGTTTGAAGGTCGTGCTTCACCACCTCATCCTAATTCTTCCTGGCTCTACCTCTTCCCTGCACCGTTACGGTGTGACGCTTCTACTTCTTCACGTAGCTGGCCTCATCCAGACACATCACATGGCTATCTCAGCGTAGTTATCTCCCTTTCACACTACATCTTCAAAGAATTTGTCATCTTTTACGCTGATAAACTGTTTGAATGCTACAATTACCTCTTCTTTATTTAAGAATGTTTTATTGCATATAGCAAACTCGAAGTGTTTAAATATGTGATAATCAATAGGAGAGATATAAGGAGGATGTGCCAAAATTTCCTAATTCAGGCTTTGCAACTTGTAGACCATATCTTGAGAAGTGTGAGGCATTATCATAGGGTCATCTCTATTCACTAAACTCGGTTGCTTTCTAAAAACTTTTCGTGCATACAATCAATTTCCTGACAATAGGATGTTGCTGTTACAAAAATTAATAATGAATAACCCCCTTTATTGACCATCAACTTTTTAGGGTGCAATGGTGTTTTGGTGACTCTTGTCCTCCTGCTGTTATCAAAGAGTATCCATTTCTCAAAGCACATAATGAGTCGATACAAAAATGGTTCTCTTTCCAACCGAGAAATCAACATGGAACACACTGTAAGGCGTCTGTTTCTTTGAATTTCATCTTTTTGACTTTTCCAATTTTCTTCAAGTGTCAAGAAGCAGTTGCAGGAGATGAATGGAGCTCTGATCCGATTTTTCGGACCATTGTTCTTGGATTTTGTTTAACCAAAGCATTCAATTCATCATGCCAAACAACTGATTTTGGTCTCCCCCTTGATTCAATTTTTAAGGCTTTCATTTCCTGGATGAAATCTTTGGAACCATCTCTGAACAGTTCTAATGTCAACAAAATCATTACCAAAAGCCCGCTTGCCGTTTCATAGAGCTTCGGTGACAGAGTGACCCAACTTGTATTCGTACAAGAAAACCATTTGGTATTGTTCGGTTGTCAACATTGTCTTAAGTGCTGTGGGTAGCAATTTTGAATAATAGTATTGTCTAGAAAGAAAATGAGTTAAGAGTAAACACAAGCATAATACATAGAGACTCATTAAAAATCCATTTATGACTCGTAAGAAACCCATTTCAAATATGACATTTCATGTGAGACAACCTAATACTTTTATTTTTGGATGGGATGTTGTTTTCTTTTCCTTTTGTGCAATTTGTTAAATTTAGCACAAATACCATGTGTGTGTATCTTCATACAAAGGCAATACGTTAGAATTATTGGAGCATTCTGTTTATAAAGAGTTTGACTTGCTTTGATTTTGAAGTCTCTGACTATTGGCATTTATTGGCTTTTGTTTTAGGACTTGTGTGACCGTCATGAGAAAGGTGTACTGCATGACCACCAGAGAGCACTTCAAAAGATGGGACAATATAAAAAGAGAATGATGTCTGCAACTGTAGGCACGACTGAGGTAAACTTTTGTTATTGTGCTCATCTCCGTTAAAATTTTGCCAACAGACAACTCAGAAAGATTTTAGCAAGGTAACTGATGAAGTAGCTACAACTTCTCTTAACCAAATACTTAGAGATATCTTGAAAGGGTAGTTTTGCTCAAGTCAGAGTATTTTTGGTAAGTTGTCAGGTTTTTAAAAATACTGCATTATCAAAGATCATTGACGTTTACACAATATATCATTGCTATTATGCAAAAGTGTTGTAAGTCCAAAACCTTGCCTTTTCAGAAAATGAAAATTAGTTTCACCATTCTGTAGCAAAACCACTGTATTACACTTTGACAACTTTTGATATCTCGGCATCTGAAGCAAGGATAGTTTGACCAAAAGAACCAGCTATTACAAGCAAAAATAAATATTGAAAAAAATGCATTGTGCCAAATGTGGACTTACGACAGTTTAACATAATAACAATGATATACAAAACCTTTAAATACTAGAATATTACCTATCATATAATGGGTTACTTTGGAAGTATAGTTTTGCCATTATGGATAATATGAGAAAATATACCATAATTATCATTTAAGTTTCATTAAATTTCTTGGTGCTTATTCAGAATGTTAACTTTGAAACAAAAAATGTTATTTCCTTAAAATTTTGATTTGTATTACTCCCCCCATCACTACTCTCTCCTCCTCCTCCTGTCTCTGTGATGCTTTTTCTTTCACTCTGTGCGTGTGTGTGTAATGTAGAGATCCAAACAAGGTTCCAATGGTCAGACAACACCATGTTCGCAGCAACTGTGATGGTTCTGGGACTTGTCAGCAATGAGGGAAATGTTACGCTTCTTCACTTTTTCACAGGACTAAAAAATCACTGCTGCTGTCTACACAAAGGTGTTGGAGGAAGTTGTGAGGCCCTGGATAGACAGGGTATGCAATGGAAGACTATGTTTTGCAACAAGACTCTGTGCCATTTCATAAGGCTGAGATAACCCAAGCTCACTACACCTCAATCTACTGGACTGTTATGTATGGGGCATAGTTGAGAGAGAGGTCGATCAATGCATATATATATATATACACATGACAGGCTTTGGTTGGCCCAAGGTGCCATGAGAATTTATTTGTATAACTACTGTAAAACTGTCAGTCTGTTTCTAGATTCCTTGTAATTCTATTTCAACATTGGCAACCCTGAGGATAATATTCTCTGGAAACACACAAAAGCCCTTTTCAGAGTTATTTACTTTGAATTGTTATTGTCTCTGATTAGCCTCTTATTATGTAACATACTTCACGATTTTGATATACATACCTTATTGGTATTTGCTCCTAAGTTCTCTATACTCTGGGAACACATTAAAACCCTTTTCGGAGCTACTTTATTTGAATTCTTACTGCTGGGTAACTAATTTTGTGTTATTACGTAACTGACTTCACAATTCGGGTATTCATAACTCATTGGGAATTCCTAAAAGCAAGATCCTATGTAAGACAGTTCGGTATTCTCTGTAAATGCACAAAAACCGTTTTAAGGGCTACATACTATGTATTGTTATTGGATTAGCAAAACAGTTATGAGAACAGAACCAAGGGATAAGTCCTGCTTTTCCAGGAATATTGGGTATGTCAGCTAGTTATAAATAAAATACTGCCAAAGCATAAATTGTATCATTGTTATTTCATGATAGTCATTGTTCCACCCCCCCCCCCAAATAAACACATGCACTCTATGTTCGTTCTTCAGTCATTTATTTCATCACACGTATCCTTGTGTGTGTGTGTGTGTGTGTGTGTGTGTGTGTGTGTGTGTGTGTGTGCTCCTGCAGAATGGACTAAACAGAGCAGGAGCACACATGAGGATGGGAAGTGTTGCTGAAGGGGTTACAGATGTGTGACAGATTTCCAGACAGTGGACTTCAGTTGAAATAAGAACAGTAATAAACAAGTGAAGAAAGAATATATAGTGTGTGTGTGTGTTTATTAGGGGGGGGGATAACTATCCCAAAATACAACAATATTTGTTTCAACACATGGTTTCACATCAGGAATCTTGCAGCGCAAATTTGTAAACATAAATTGTATTACTTTTAGTTAATTCCTTTCAATTATTACCACATAACATAACTCAAAGAACAAAATTCCATCAACATAAATGGTCGGAATCAATTTGTTTTGTTTTCTTCAACAGAGTGGTCCTGTCGAACAGTTAGAACAAAAGATATTACAAGTAAGTTCAACTCATATATATGTGTGTTTAAGTACACACACACGTATATATATATATTTTTTATACATCACATATATAGCATAGTGTTGGAATAGTGTTTATACAATTGATAAACAACTGAAACCATCATTTTGTTTCATTTATCCACAATTCTCAATTCCACAAATCTATTTCTTACTTCAGTATTCTGCAAGTCCAACAATTCTCTGTCTCAGACTTCCAGTATGTGCCATTGCTGTACATATTAGAATTAGAACTGGCCATATCAATAGTGAATGACCAATGTTTGACATCCTTTCAATGAAACCAGTTCATTCTCAGGCTCCACAGATGCATAGTTCACTGAGGTCGGCAATAGAGTGCTGTTTAATTTAAGTGCTGGCTTTTATTGTGTCTTCGTAAAATCTTCCCATGTTTCTTATGAAGGCAGCAGTGAAAAGATTCCATACTAAGTAGTTCAATCATTAGAATAACTCAATATACGAGATCTGATCAATAAGTATCCGGACTTGACCATGACAGAGAAAGTTGTCATGGCAATACTTGCTCAGAGGCCTATGCAAAGTTGCAGAAAGTGTATGAGTGTTACAGGCGTTTCCAAGATGGCTGAAAATATGTCGATAGTGTCAAACGTTCTGGGAGACCGCAACCAGCAGAACTGAGAAAAACATCACAGATGTTGAATCACCATCCGTGTGTTATCAGAGAATGTGCAGATTAGTTCCAGCTCAGTTCAGTCCATTATCACTGAAGATTTGGGTATGAGACTCGTGCCTGCCACGTTTGTGCCAAAACTGCTTTCAGCTGACCAAAAAGACACTCGGGTTTCAGTGGCACAAGATCTCTTTGTGTCAAGAACGATGAAAATTTTTTTTTAATTTTGCATAGGCCTCTGAGCAGGTATCCCCAAGCTTTTGGTAAAATTTGATGCAGATTCTCTGCTCATCTTTCTCTTTTATGGTCAATGTAACAATCACACACATTCCTTCCGGGCACTGCTGTAAACCACAGAATTGAGCTAGAACATTAAAACTTAGTGCGCATGCACTACAGAGAGTTCAAGGTCAATCTGTGCCAAGTGGCTTCACTCTGCATGCTTTAGCATTGTTATCATGACAACAGTCCGGATACTTATTGATCAGAACATGTAATGGAAGGACAGGATATAAACTTCTATTGGTTGACTCTGTCCTATCAGTGTGTCCCATTATTAGTTTAACCAGTAAAGGTTCCCTGAAAGCCAGTTGAATAACCATGTTCAACTGTTATTTAAGATATTAACTAAATTTCCCACCTCTTTTTAAGAGGTGGGAAATTAAATAAAATATTGGATTATATTGAAGCCCCTGGGAAATTATGAAGCACAAGTTACCTCCAGAAAAGTGTGGAGAAGCCTGAGGACTCAAACCCCACTACCCTCGCAGGTGGGTGGATCTGTCACTCAGGGCTCACTGTCTATTTTAACCCAGCCAGTACAGATGCCACAAGGTAGCTCACCCACAACCCTGGAATGGTATCTTTTTTATGGATCCACTGACCCTGCCAAAAATAAGACAGAACACAAAGTTGACCTTGGTAGGATCAGAACAAACTGCCACAAAGCATCCTATCCAACACTCTTGGCACTGAGCTAGAAATACTCTGCCTATAAAGAATTAAATAGTTGTGGATGACTAATCCGGAGCTAACCAAAACCATTCATCATAATTAGTCCTTTCATATAATGTCTGTCTCTCATTCTTATTCCAGCAAGAAAGTCAGATAGCCAACATGGAAAACCGTAATTACTATTCCCTCCATTGTCTCCAAATGGAGACCCAGCTGGTCCATGCCTACCTTGACATACTAATTGAGATTGTCACCTCTTTAGTTGATGTCCAGAGTGAAGCTCACACTGAGGTTAGTTGTATTAATTTTATTTCTTGTAAATTGACTCAAAGTTAATTCAAATTTAGATTTTAAATTAATACAATTTTTAAATTGCATTAATTTGGAAACAATATCAATGGCAGTCTGTCTTAAAAGATGCAAAATAAAAATGAAATACTCTTTTGTTTAGTAAAATAGTAAAAGTGGAAACGTATGTTGTAGTGAATGCTGGTATGATGCTGTGACAAGGTAAAAATTACAGGATTTTAAGATGACAGTATTCAAAAGATATTGGCATTATATTCTCAGATAAAGCTGGATGGCAGCTTATCATTTCTCTGGAGGAGTAGGCTTCATTAAATTATGGAAATTTTGTCAGCTATACTTTATGCATGTGTAATACAGTCCAAAGAGGTAAGCAAATTACAGTCTTCTCATGTTGTTTCTGGACTAACATCCGTGAATACACCAAAATATAACCATCTTAAATAAGTAAAGTTCATAGCCACTTCAATAGGACTTTACTGTGATTTTTTTTAAACCCCAAGAGGACATCTCCTCTAGCTGGATAACAATGCACAGCAGTGTCTGAGATATTGTGAGCAGAGGAGCATATGCCTACAACCTTCTAGTGACAGGACTAACAGCCCAGCCTGGTTTCGGGCTATTTCTGCCTCTCTTCAGCACTGGGCAATTCTGCCTGAGATGGCTGTAGCTCACAATATATATAATTTCTAGCGACATACAGTCATTGATTTTGCAACAAGCAAAGATGCTAGTTCTAAAATCTCTCTCAGAGATCAAAGCAGGAGTTGTACATGCACATCTGCAATGTTTTCCTCAGTTCTGCTGGTTGCAGGTCTCCTAAACATGTTCGTCAATATAATTTTCTCAGCCACCTTGGAAACGGCTGAACCACTCATACACTTGCATGCAGCTCATTCACTCCTCTCCATCCACTTTGGATAGGCCTCTGAGCAGGTATCGCATGACAACTTTCTCTGTCATGGTCAATGTGACTATCACACCTACACACTTTCTTGAAGCACTGCTGTAAACAGCAGAAGTGAGCTAGAATGTTAAAATTTGTTGCAATGCACAGCAGAGTCAAAGGTCAATGTGTGCAAGCGGCTTCACTCTGTGTGCTTTAGCTTTGTTACTATGGCAAGAATCCGGATACTTATTGATCAGACCCCTCATATAATTATTATATATATATGTATGTATGTATGTAATGTATAGTATTATTATGGTATGATGTATGTATGTATATATATATATGTATGTATATATAGTATGTATGATATAATATGTATGTATGTATATATGTTATGTATATATATGTATGTATATATGTATGTATATATATGTATGTATATATATGTATGTGTATATATATATGTATGTATATGTATGTATGTATATGTATGTCATATATTATATGTATGTATATATATATATGTATTGTATGTATATATATATGTATGTAGTATATGTATGTATGTATGTATGTATGTATATAGTATATGTAGATGTATGTATGTATATATATATGTATGTATATATATGTATGTATGTTATATATATGTGTATGTATCTATATATGTATATGTTATAGATGTATGTATGTATGTATCTATATATGTTATATATATATAGTATGTATGTGTATTATATATGTATATATATATATGTATGTATCTATATATGTATAATATATAGTATGTATATCATATATGTATATATTATATATGTATGTATGTATATATATATATGGTATATATATGTATATATATATATGTATGTATCTAATATGTATATATATTATGTATGTATATATGGTATATATATTATATATATATATGTATGTATGTAATATGTATATATATATTAATATAATGTATGTATGTATATATGTATATATATATATATATATGTATGTATGTATATTGTATATATATATATGTATGTATGTATATATGTATATATATATATGTATGTATGTATAGATGTATATATATATATGATGTATATATATGTATGTATGTATATATATATATATATATATGTATGTATGAAATAATAATATGTATGGGAATAAATCCAAATTACAGGGAAAAAATCAGATTTAGGATATAAATCGCTATATAGTAAAATATTTAAAAAATATTTCGTAACAAAACCACTATTTTGTATAAAACAAATAAGGAAATACTTAATCAATAAATGTGATTAAGTCTTCCGTGTTGTTTTGCAAAATAGTGGTTTTGTATAGATATAATATTTTTATATGTATGTATATATATATATATATATAATGTGTATATATAATATATGTATGGTATATATATATATGTATGTATAATATTATATATGTATGTATATATGATATATATATGTATGTATGTATATATATATATGGTATATGTATGTATATATATATTATATGTAGTATATATATATATGTATATTATGATATATATAATATATGTATATATATTATATAATGTATATATATATATATGTATGTATATATATATATATTATATGTATATATATATAATGTATATATATATATATGTATGTATATATATATATATATATGTATATATATAATATGTATGTATATATATATATGTATGTATATATATATATATGTATGTATATATATATATATGTATATATATAATATATATGTATGTATATGTATATATATATAGTTTAGGCAAAGTTTAGGGAGCTCTTACCCCTGCTGGTAACAAAAGGCCTCTTGCTCAGAGTAAAAGGCAGACTGTATGATGCATGTGTACGAACAGCCATGCTACATGGCAGTAAAACATGGGCCGTGACTGCTGAGGACATGCGTAAGCTCGCGAGAATGATGAAGTAGTATGCTCCGTTGGATGTGTAATGTCAGTGTTCATAGTCGACAGAGTGTAAGTACCTTGAGAGAAAAGTTGGACCTAAGAGGCATCAGATGTTGTGTGCAAGAGAGACGATTGCGCTGGTATGGTCATGTGGTGAGAATGGATGACGATAGGTGTGTGAAAAGTGCCACACCCTGGCAGTTGAGGGGACCTGTGGAAGAGGAGTATAGACCCAGGAAAACCTGGGTCGAGGTGGTGAAGCACGACCTTCGAACTCTAGTCTCACCAAGGGAAATGACCAGAGACCGAGACCTATGGAAGTATGCTGTTGCGTGAGAAGACCCGGCAAGACCAGTGAGAAACATCAAAATCACATCATATATCAGAAAGCAGGGGTTAAGTGACCCATCCGTTCGTGTCTGCTGTCAGCCTCGTCTGGCACCCGTGCCGGTGATACGTAAAAGCACCATTCGCTCGTGGCCGTTTGCCAGCTCTGCATGGCCCCCGTGTCGGTGGCACGTAAAAGCACCATCCGTTCGTGTTCGTTGCCAGCCTCGCCTGGCCCCGTGCCGGTCCATTCGTGGCCGTTTGCCAGCTCTGTCTGACCCCGTGTCGGTGGCACGTAAAAGCACCATGTGTTCGTGTCTGTTGCCAGCCTCGGCTGGCCCCCGTGCCGGTGACACGTAAAAGCACCGTCCGTTGTGGCCGTTTGCCAGCTCTGTCTGGCAACCATGTCGGTGGCACGTAAAAGCACCATCCATTCGCGTCCGTTGCCAGCATCGGCTGGCCCCCGTGCCGGTGACACGTAAAAGCACCGTCCGTTATGGCCGTTTGCCAGCTCTGTCTGGCAACCATGTCGGTGGCACGTAAAAGCACCATCCATTCGCGTCCGTTGCCAGCATCGGCTGGCCCCCGTGCCGGTGACACGTAAAAGCACCGTCCGTTATGGCCGTTTGCCAGCTCTGTCTGGCAACCATGTCGGTGGCACGTAAAAGCACCATCCATTCGCGTCCGTTGCCAGCATCGGCTGGCCCCCGTGCCGGTGACACGTAAAAGCACCGTCCGTTGTGGCCGTTTGCCAGCTCTGTCTGCCAACCGTGTCGGTGGCACGTAAAAGCACCATCCATTCGCGTCCGTTGCCAGTGACATGTAAAAGCACCATCCGTTTGCCAGCTATGTCTGGCCCCGTGTCGGTGGCACGTAAAAGCTCCATCCGTTCGTGTCCGTTGCCAGCATCGCCTGGCCCTGTGTCGGTGACGTGTAAAAGCACCATCCGTTCGTGGCCGTCTGCCACCTGTGCAGGTGGCACGTAAAAAACACCCACTACACTCGTGGAGTGGTTGGCATTAGGAAGGGCATCCAGCCGTGAAACACTGCCAGATCTGACTGGGCCTCACGAAGCCTTCCAGCTTCACAGACCCCAGTTGACCCGTCCAACCCATGCTAGCTTGGAAAGCGGACGCTAAATGGTGATGATGATGATGATATACTTATGTATGTATATATATATGTATGTATATGTATATACATACGTATGTATATATATATACGTACGTATGTATATATATATACGTACGTATGTATATATATATACGTACGTATGTATATATATATACGTACGTATGTATATATATACGTACGTATGTATATACGTACGTACGTATGTATATACGTACGTATGTATATATATAGGTACGTATGTATATATACGTACGTATGTATATATACGTACGTATGTATATAGACGTACGTATGTATATAGACGTACGTATGTATATAGACGTACGTATATATATAGACGTATATATATATACACATACGTATATATATATACACATGTGTATATATACATATGTGTATATATACATGTGTATATATGTATGTATATGTATGTATGTATATGTATGTATGTATGTATATGTATGTATATGTATGTATGTATATGTATGTATATGTATGTATGTATGTATATGATGTATATATGTATGTATATATATATATGTATGTATATATGTATGTATATATATATATGTATGTATATATGTATGTATATATATATATGTATGTATATATGTATGTATATATGTATGTATATATATTATATATGTATATATGTACGTATATATATATGTATATATGTATGTATATATATATGTATGTATGTGTATGTATATATGTATGTATGTGTATGTATATATGTATGTATATATGTATGTATGTGTATGTATATATGTATGTATGTATATATATATGTATGTATGTGTATATATATATGTATGTATATGTATGTATGTATATATGTATGTATATATATATATGTATGTATATTTATATATATATATGTATGTATATGTATATATATTTATATATATATACGTATGTATATGTATATATATTTATATATATATACGTACGTATGTATATATATATACGTACGTATGTATATATATATACGTACGTATGTATATATATATACGTACGTATGTATATATATATATACGTACGTATGTATATACGTACGTACGTATGTATATACGTACTACGTATGTATATACGTACGTATGTATATATATAGGTACGTATGTATATATACGT
>NC_043018.1:11647992-11766157 GCF_006345805.1 Octopus sinensis | reverse complement strand
ATATAAGTACATATATATATATATGTATGTATATATATATATATATATGTATATGTATATATATATATGTATATGTATGTATGTATATCATCATCATCATTTAACTTCCGCTTTCCATGCTAGCATGGTTGGACGGTTCAACTGGGGTCTGGGAAGCCCGAAGGCTGCACCAGGCCAGTCAGATCTGGCAGTGTTTCTACAGCTGGATGCCATTCCTAACGCCAACCACTCCGAGAGTGTAGTGGGTGATTTTATGTGCCACCGACACAGGTGCCAGACGAGGCTGGTATATATATATGTATAGATATATATATGTATGTATATATATATATATGTATATATATGTATGTATATATGTATGTATATATATATGTAAGTATATATATATGTAAGTATATATATATATGTATGTATATATATATGTAAGTATATATATATATGTATGTATATACATGTATGTATATATATGTATGTGTGTATATATATATATATGTATATGTATATGTGTATGCATGTGTGTGTATGTGTGTATGTATGTGTGTGTATGTATATGTGTGTGTGTGCATATATATGTGTTTATACATATGAGACGGGCTTGTTTAGTGTTCGTCTACCAAATCTTTGGTGGGCCTGAGGCTATGATGGAAGACACTTGCCCATGGTTCTACATTGTAGGACTGAACCCAGAACCATGTGTTTGAGAAGTTTTTTTCTTTTTTCTTTTTGATTTGATGCAATTTTGAATGTAATGTTTCTATGCTTTTCAATTGCTCTGATATTTCAATTCATATCATTTCAGCTATCCAAAGTATGGTGTGGACTTCGCCCACTTCTAGAAAGTTCATTCAAGGACTTCTCCTTACCAAACTCTCCTCGAAGTACTTCTCCTATTGGCTCACCCATCATTAATCACACCAGTGGGTGAAAGACAGAATTTCTTCTGGTACCTTCCTTCCACCCCTGTCTACCCCTCCCTATGCACAGTTGCAGACATATCCAAGCATTCTACTGGAGGAATATTTTTTGAAGATGGCAATTATCAGGCAGTGTTAGCAATTCTCCAGTTCTGTACAAAGAGTTCGACTGGAATGTCGAGCAATCAGGTGTGAAAATTCTCCCCCCTCCAACCTGTCATCATGAGTTTTAAAACTATTTAAGTCAGACGAGGCATACAATAATAATAGTTTACACCAGAGAAAAGGCTAGTTTGTTTGTTTTATTTGCCCCCACCCTTGTGATGCGAACAATTTTTCCAAATATGAAACATAAAATTTCATGATTCTTTATACTTTTGCAGAGTTTATTATTCTAGGGTTTTGAAATGGATGAGAGACAAAAAAAAAAAAAAAAATTGTTTTCCAAATCAAAAATTGTTACTTGGTTGATTATTTTATTTTTTATGAAAAGAAAATATACAAAATAATCTAATGAAAGAAAAAGAGCTTAATTTTTTTTTTATTTTAAATTTATAAAAAGCTTTCAGAAATGAAGATTGTTTTTATTTAATAATTGGTGTGTTTTATTTAGATTGTCACTAAATCTTATCAAAATCAAAAATTTTTTAATTACTCTGTAAATAAAAACTGCTGAAAAGAATAAAACTCCTTTCTCTCTCTATAATTACCCCAGAAAAAAAAAAAGTATTAAAGTTAAACTATATTTTAGGACCCCATTCCTCAACCCTGTTGTTTTCACTTCAAGTTCGATGCAAAACATACAAAAATTTGTTATTTTTCTATTAAAGACTTGATAAATAGTTTGCATTTGTGACTTTTTTTTTCTCTTGGTAATTTATGATCCTGTGAAAAAGAATTCTATTATTAAACAAGATGGTGAGCTGGCAGAATCGTTAGAGCATTTCTCAAAGCTCTTTTACATTCTCGAGGCCAATAACATACCGATATGTTAACTCCTTGCTAGTTTTGTGCTGAAACCCCAAAATACTAAGAAAAAAAAAAATGAAAGACCTTTACTATATGAAAGACCACTTTAATAAACGAAAAACTACCTTTGAAAGATCAAGGTGCATGGGTGCACATGCACTTTAAAACCATCTTCCCACTCAATCTATACAAAGAAAATACACAAAAAGCTGCAATACCCACCACGGTCCCCAAACATTTGGCAGCAGTGCAGACTACATGCAATAAGTGTACTGGAAGTGTAATTGTTGCACCTTGATGAGAGACATCATCTCCAACTTGAGGGATTCATCACTGCTTCATGATTCTCAGCTGAGCAAGGTGGCTCAGTGGACAACACCCAGTCATGTAGTTAAACCGTTTGCATTTCTATTTGCTATGTTTGCATGGGTCAAATGAAATTCTGTTGAGGCATTATGATGTTCTATGGACAGCTCATTCAAAACTAGGGTTAAATAACTTCACAACCTGAACGTTGAAAATAATCAAATATTTGTAAAACAAATCAGAAATTTGAGTTTAGAGAAAAATTAAGTCCTTGAATATATTTTCAATGTATGTTTTAATTGAACAGTAAAATATTCAAAACAAGCAAATATAGGACATTTCAAAAGAAAATAAAGGTCTAGGGAGAATGCTTATTTCTATGGGATTTGTGTTTTTCTTTTTTAGAAATTAATATAGAATATTTTGCCTTACTGGTTGTGGTCAGTGTTGGAGTAAGGCAGCCGCAAGATAGTTTAGTTGATGGAATGAAAGCTTAAGAAAATTTACATTTTGAAAAGTCCATTTCAGGATGTTGTTGTTGGAATCTATCAAAGAAAGAAAAAATAAATAAATAAAACAATTGCAAAGTGTGAATGAAGTTACAATGTTTATGACACTTCAAAACTGTTAGATCAATTTGTTACCACAATCATTTGTGTATCACTCCCAGGCCACTACAAAGCCTAGCAAAGATTGTACTTCCCTGCATCATCATCATCGTTTTTCAGGTTTGCATGGGTCAGAGATCATCAAGGTAGATGACCTTCCTGTTACCATCACTCTTGCCTTGTTTTCCAAGCAATGTAATATTTCCCTGTGGCCAGACAACTTTTTCTGGAAGATTGGAAATGAATGATCCCACTTACATGATGGTGAGGCTCCATTTACCACTTTCATGCAATGTCAAACATACAGCAGGTTTCGTTATCCATTTACCAAATCCACTTATAAGGCTTTAGTTAGAGCACTCAGTTCATGAGTTCAATTCCCAGTGACACATTGTCTCCTTGAGCAAGATACTTTATTTCATCTCTCTCCAATCCACTCAGCTGGCAAAAATGAGCAGTGCAATGTATTTCAAAGGGCCAGCCTCGTTACTGTGTCACAGTGAATCTCTCTGAGAACTACATTAAGTGCAATGTTCACCCACATTTATGTTAATTTCACGAGCAGGTTGTTCTATTGATCAGATCAATTGGAACCCTCATTGTCATAATCGATAGAGTGCCACATCAAGACAACACAGTGAAACGGGGGGGCAACCTCAGAATCTCTGAAGCCACCCTCATACACCAAAAGAAACCGAAGATCAACAACAGATGAGAGTAACAGGGAGCTAGCTGGGGTTTTTTTTTAATGGGATCATAACCCCGGAATATTGAATACAAGTTAAGTTTACAATAATTCACATATTTGTTTTCTTGTGATTTACTTTGCATTGTTTTGGCCTGACTCACGATCCTTTATACAATAAATATAAATGTATGAGGGTGTTGAATGGTTCCAGGCTGAAAAAATAGTAATAGACACTTGCACAAGATGTCATGGCAGCACTATCAAACCTAAAAATGATGTGGTTGGGAAGCAAACATCCATCACAATATAGATTAGTCATTGTGACTAACTTCTGGCGGAAGTTTATATACAAAAGAAGGAAACTAGGTAACAGATTCCAGTGTGAAGGAGTTAGTTTATAGTTTATGTTCCATAATAAAATATAAACCAAGAGACAGAAATATGCTGTTTCTAAAAGATTTTATGAAGGCAAGTTTATGAACAATCAGCGAAACGAAAACTATGAATATGGAAATTAACAGTGTTCAAAAAAAGAGGTTGCAGAAGCTAGTGTTTGCTTACACTGAGGAGTGAATAATGCCATTAGAAATTTTAGTTTCATGGTTACAGACATAGCAGAGGATCAGCAACAGAATAAGGACTAGCCATATTTCAACTGATAAATCAACAGTTTATCAACTTGATCATCTATAGCTCTTCAGAGATAGAGAAGCGGGGAGTGGACAATGGATACACAAAAATAATATACTATTGGATCTCTGGCAGTCTGATATGGAACAAAAAAAATTAAAGATAACAGATGAACTATAAACAGCAAAGGGAAGACAAAAGGGGAACAAGTAGTAAGTAGAAATCTGCAAGCCAGAAAAGTATAGAGCAGTGCTTCTCTAATTTTATTAACTATCACCCTCTTTCCCTTTTACTATTTCAACACGTTGTTATAATTCAACAGAATTAAACATGCTACAAACATTTGCTGCTGCCAACCTGTTGATCCCCATTAAAAGACTACTTGCTCCAATAAGTCATTTCATCAATATAAAAATGGAATGGCAGAAACATCTTCATCACTTAACAGAAGCTGGTGATTCCCATGTAGTAATAAAATTGAAAATGTTTTTGAAAATTAGGGCAATTAACAGATGTGTCTTTCTTCTTCGTCACCATATAAAATTTTCTCCTTACCCTTGGAGATGGTACGGCCCACTTTGAGAAGCTGTGATACAGAAGTATTGACAGTAAAAGAAAAGGAGACACAGGTAAGAGGTATGTTGCACAGTCATGAAGAATAAGTTAATCAATGCTGGTTGTGTGAGGAAGGGTGATGAGGTGGTGGTGGTGGTAAAAATACAATAAACAGCTACAACATGATCTAGGAACATGGGGCTTTGCAGACAAGATGATCTGAATGAAAATCCATCAATAAATGTTGATTTCTGGACTTATTCAACTCACTGAAGCTTAAAACACCAAGGATTCTCTACACAAGTACTCAACTTGTTAAATGTAGAACACACATAAGATAATGCAGGCCTAGGCATTTTCTTAAGACAGGATGTTCATGGCTGGATTACCTTTGGTTATTGGCCTGCTTGATTAAGGCCAACAACATCAACAACCAAAGAAAGATGATAATGATTTCAATATTTCTTTTTACAAAAAACAACTTACTTTTTAAGGATTTCTTGTTTCTTCTGATCTTCGGATGTCGGCAAACCCATCTCTTTCTGTCTCTGGTCATACATCATTTTCTCAACCATGGCTCGAGTTTCACCATCTAAATCAGATAACTTGAAAGAGACAGAAAAAAAGCCATCAATTGCCGGCTCCTTCTTTAATCATTTCTTACACATTTAAGAAAAAAAAGCTACACCAAAAATATACGATAAATCTATACATTTTACACTAAGTACCAGTCAAGTACTGAGATCAAGGTAATCAACTCACTCTTCCCCCCAAAACTACTTGCCTTGTGCCAAAATTTGGATGAATTATTATTATTATTATTGAGACTATGCAAAAAGAGAAGAGGAAAATGAATTTAAAAATTCACAAGATTCCATTGGCTGAAAATTTTAAACTCTTTTCATTTTATTCCAAATATGTATTTTACAATAATCATTAGTAACAAGTCCATGTGCTTTTAGGATTTCTCACTGTGGCACCTTGGAGGAGGCAAGTGTCTGCTATTGTAGCATTAGACTGCACAATGCCTTCTGAGTGAAATTTGATAGATGGAAACTGTATGAAGAGTCAGTGACTGAGTGTGTTTTCCTACTGACACTGTGTGAGCAGCGGTGGATGTCATGTTCAGCAGTTTGTCATACATAATAGACAAGTGGAATAAGGGTTAACATCCATAAAGACCCCTTCCCATGGAATACTGTTTACAGAAATCACATCCAACCCATGCCAGCATATTAAGTAAAAAGGGTCACAAGGATAATGAGGATGAGTCAGCTTACCTTTTACTTGTGGCCATACTGGGGCACCACCTTGAATTTTTTTAGTTGAACGAATTGACCCCAATACTTTTTTTTATGCCTGGTACTTATTCTATTAGTATCTTTTGTCAAACCACTAAGTTACAGAGACCTAAACACACCTGGCAGATGTAGCAACGCAGTTGAGGACAGGTTATTCCTCCAGAAAAAAATAAATAAATAAATGCAGGAAGGAAAAGCAAAACCTGCCAGAGAGATGTCCCTCTGAGTTCAGCCGATCTCCATAAATTAGAAAAAAACCGGGGGTCGCAAAAAGCAGTGCCGTGAATATCTAAATCATCAACAAAGAAAAACCTCCAATGGACAGACAGTTGAAACTTCTTTGCAAGGTTGCAGTATGTCGAGTGGGATGTTTTACAACTTTCCATCACAGAAATATTGAGTGAATATTGTCAACCCGTGCTAGCGCGGAAAACGGACGTTAAACGTTGATGATGATGATGTATGATTAGATTGTATAAATGTTTTTCAAATTTACTTTGTTTTACTTTTTATTTACTTGTGATTTTAATTTACCTGTAATTTTAATTTGCCTGTAAGGTAAGTGACAAGTTTTGATGTAATTTCTATTGTAAATCTTTATTATATGTGTATTCATGTATGTGTGTGAATATATTTCATTTAGTTATAATCTTATGGTTTGCAACACTAACTTCAGGAAACCTACCAGCCACCTAGTCACCTACCAATCGGGGCGGCATACTAGCCAAATCGACTACATCCTTGCCAGAAAAAGGGAAAGATGGCTGCTTATAAATGCCAAAACCTTCCCAGGCGAAGAATGTACCCCACAACATAGACTGGTAGTTAGTGACTTTAGGATCAGGACTAAGAGGACGACCAACATGGAGAAGAAGGATCTGGAAGCTTAAAGATCCTGCAAATGGACAGAGATTTAGGGACATATTACTTGAAGCCTTTGACGAAATAGAAGGGGATATAGCTTCACATGGGGTAGAAGACAACTGCAGGTCTCTAAGGGACAACCTGCTGAGAGCCACTGACCAGATCTGTGGTTGGTGCAAAGTCCCCTCAAGACCCAAAATAACGTGGTGGTGGAACAATATTGTTGACAGGGCTATTAGACAAAAGAAACAGGCTTGGAAGGACTGGAAGAACGGTGGTAGCAGGGAAGTGTATCAGACTGCCAGAAGGGAAGCTAGGAGGCAGGTGTATTTAGCCAGAGGGGAAGCAAATAAGAAAAAATTTGCCAATGTTCTGCTCTGTGAGGATGAAAGACTTCAGGTATTTCGTATTGCAAGACAGTGTGTGAGAGAGAATCATGATGTGGTAGGAGAGAAATGTGTTCGCATGGATGATGGTTCATTTGCGCTAAATGAGGATGCAAAGAGAGAGGTTTGGAGACGCCACTATGAAAGGTTGCTGAATAAAGAAAATGAATGGGATAAAGAGAGTCTGCCGAATGTCGACCCAACAGAGGGACCAGCTATCCGAGTTGACAGTTCCTTGGTAGTTAAGGCAATTAGAAGCATGAAGATAGGGAAAGCCCCAGGCCCATCAGGAATTACTGCAGAGATGCTCAAAATATCTGGTAGTGTCAGCTATAGCCTAGTCACCTGTATAGTTAACCAGGTGATACACGAAGGAGTCATACCCAATGACTGGTGTAGCAGCATAATATTCAACTGCTACAAAGGTAAAGTTGACGCTCTAGATACATATAACTACAGAGGTATCAAGCCGTTGGATAAGGTAATGAAGGTTACAGAGAGGGTCATAGCCCAACTAATTAGAGAGAGAGTTAGTTTAGATAAAATGCAGTTTGGGTTCATGCCAGGGAAAAGTACCACTGATGCTATATTCCTGGTAAGACAGCTGCAGGAGAAATACCTAGCCAAAGATAAGCCCCTGTACCTGGCTTTTGATGACATGGAGAAAGCCTTGGGTCCCCCAATCCTTTATCTGGTGGTCAATGAGGAAACTAGGGATAGATGAATGGTTAGTGAGAGCTGTGTGAGCCATGTACGGGGACACTGCTAGTAAGGTGAGGGTTGGCAACGAGTACAGTGAAGAATTCCGGGTAGAGGTAGGGGTCCACCAAGGTTCAGTCCTCAGCCCCCTCCAGGCAATAACAGAGGAATTCAAGACAGGATGCCCCTGGGAGCTCCTCTATGCTGATGACCTTGTTCTAATTGCTGTGTCACTATCAGAACTGGAGAAGTTTCAGGTGTGGAAGCAAGGATTAGAATCGAAGGGCCTTAGAGTCAACCTAGCTAAAACAAAAGTCCTAATAAGTAGGAAGGTAGACAAACCACAAATGCCTTCAAGTAGATGGCCCTGCTCAATCTGTAGTAAAGGCGTAGGTAGAAACTCTATAAGGTGCACCAAGTGTAAGCTATGGACACTTAAGAGGTGCAGCAATGTCAAAGGAAGGCTAACTAGGAAAATAGTTTTTGTATGTGGCAGATGCTTAGGAGCAATAAACACTGAAAATGTGCAGAGACCAACTTCCACCACTTTCCAGGGAGAAAAACTAGAAATAGTTGATAGCTTCCGTTACCTAGGTGACCAGGTCAGTGGGGTGGGTGTATTGAAAGTGTAACTGCTAAAGAATAGCCTGGGCAAAGTTGAGAGAGCTCTTACCTCTGCTGGTGACAAAAGGCCTCTCGCTCAGAGTAAAAGGCAGACTGTATGACACATGTACGAACAGCCATGCTACATGGTAGTGAAACATGGGCCGTGACTGCTGAGGATATGCGTAAGCTCGCAAGAAATGAAGCCAGTATGCTCCGATGGATGTGTAATGTCAGTGTTCATACTCGACAGAGTGTAAGTACCTTGAGAGAAAAGCTGGACCTAAGAAGCATCAGTTGTGGTGTGCAAGAGAGACGTTTGCGCTGGTATGGTCATGTGACAAGAATGGATGAAGATAGTTGTGTGAAAAAGTGCCACACCCTAGCAGTTGAGGGAACCTGTGGAAGAGGCAGACCCAGGAAAACCTGGGACGAGGTGGTGAAGCACGACCTTCGAACTTTAGGTCTCACCAAGGAAATGACTAGAGACCGAGACCTATGGAAGTATGCTGTGCTTGAGAAGACCCGGTAGGACAAGTGAGACCATAACCTGTGGCCTCTACATGGGACGTAGCCAGTCCACTTATGCATACCTTTCCTTCTTGGGATACAAAACTCTACTTGTGAAGACCTGTTGAGGCAAGTGAAAATCAAAATCGATCAACATCAATGGAAACTGTAGCTGTGATACCAGTGCTGGTGGCATGTAAAAAGCACCATCCAAACGTGGCCGTTGCCAGCCTCGCCTGGCCCCCGTGCCGGTGGAACATAAAAAGCACCATCCGATCGTGGCCGTTTGCCAGCCTCACCTGGCACGTAAAAAGCACCCACTACACTCACGGAGTGGTTGGCGTTAGGAAGGGCATCCAGCCATAGAAACATTGCCAGATCAGACTGGGCCTGGTGCAGCCTTCTGGCTTCCTAGACCCCAGTTGAACCGCCCAACCCATGCTAGCATGGAAAGCGGAAGCTAAATGGTGATGATTAGTTGATGTATTTAATTTTCTTCAAAAACAAATTCCAGTATTTCAGTTTATTTTACCTTTATGGTCCACCTGTTCTGTGCATCAAATTCAACTGATAATCTAGTGATGTGCACAATTCTGCTATATTAAAATTTTCTTGCAAACCCAATTGAACATTAGCTGATGACTCATTTTTTCTAAGTCATGTTTAAACAAAATTTTAATATTTCTATATTTTGCTCAGTTTACCTGGATTTACCTGTAATTAGTCACTTTGAGACAGGAGTTATGCAATAGAATTGATTAAGAAGCCTTTCTTCAATTATGTTCCAAATATCACATTAATATGTTGATAAGTGAAAAAGTTACAGTTGTTTAATGAAGCTAATCTAGATTCATGATTATTTTAGAATTCAACTGAAACTCGCTCAATCAGAGCTGATCTAACTTAACAAAACACAATTTTAAGCAAAACAGAAATTTGCACCATTTAACAATCGAGAAGTTTATGGAGAAAGTATTCTAATGTCTTACTTTGGAGTTTTCAGGTTGAACTTTCTGAGTGTCAATTTCTGGGTCAGTTTCAACAAGTTTGGACCACCATTCCATCTTGTTTACCTAAAAATACAGAAAATGGAAGAAATTATTCTATTATATCAACTAAAAGTTTAATCCTTAAGCCAAAATATTCTAGCTGTTTTATGTTCAAACAGGCCAGATCCAGTCTCTCACACTAATCCTACATTATCATTCTAGAAATTAACAGCTATCTCACCAAGCTCGCAAAATTACAAACTAATGCATGATTAATTCAAAACAATGTGAGTAAATAAGCTTTACATTTGACACAATGTGAATGGTAAAGGGTCAGAAGGATAAGGAAACACGGTTTCCTAGAAAGGTAGCAGAATTGGAAAATAAACCTGGAATCAAAGGGCCATAAACTGAACCTAGCAAAGACCAAAGTTGTGGTTACCAAAAAAAAAGATAAGACTCTCCTTCTGTCAGGGAAATGGCCCTGCTCAATATGTAGGAAAGGTGTCTGACTATAGGGAAATATTACCTTGATTGGAAACTGGTGAGGGTTGGTAACAAGAGCATCCAGCTGTAGTTCAAGAAATTCCGTCCAATCCACGCAGGCAGCAATGTTATTGGCTCCCTGACAGGTGGTCCAATGCCTTAATCATTAACTCACTTTATCTTGAAGTTTTATTTATGATACAAAAAATTAATTATTGAATAAATAGTTATGATAAAAAAGAGAAATTATGTCAACGCAACAACATCTTACTTTGTCCATGCTCACAACAATATTCTTATTGTCTTCGATTGTCCAGGTACTTTCTTCGATTTTGATTTCCTTTGACAAAGCACCATCAATGATTGGTGGCTGTCCTTGGACTCCAACTGTTAGATGCTGTAGGGAGAGAGAAGAAAACAAGAGAGACTATTATAAATTATCACAGCTACAATTATATAACAGAAAAATTACTGGACCAGAGCAACCACAAGTAATCACATCTACTGATTTTAAGAGGGGATGCAGTTGTGACTTTATGCCCCTCCCACACTCAAATGTTAGTAAGATCTTTTACTGGTTTCAGCCATTGGACTGTAGCCAAGCTGGAGCATTGCCTTGAAAGGATTTATTTCTATTGAACACCCAGTATTCCTATTTAAGGAACAACTATGTTAACTTTAAGTTACACCCCTATTTGCATAATAAATATCACAAAACTGTTTGTTTTCACATCTGTTGTTTCTCATGATAGCATAAGTTAAATGAATCTATATCACTGAGGTATTTGCTGTTGGATATCCTCCCTGCCACTAACCTTATTTCAAAGTAAAGGATCTCTTTATTTTACGTCTTCAAAAGCATGGAGCCAGTAGACAAACTGTTGGCAGGAAAATGTTAACAAAACTTCACCACTTGTAGTATAATGCTTTTTTTTATGTGGAACATGTAGGATGTAGACATTCACAAAGACACATGTGTAATGCACACACAACAGGGTCAGTTCCCACTTGTGCACTTGGACTGAACCCAAAACCATGTGGTTGCAAAGTGAATAGCTTAACCACATGAAGAGCCTGTGTAATTTTAACTACACTAAAACTGGATGCGGTCCAACTAGGCCAGCCACAAAGTCATGACTAGCAATCCTGCAGCTGTTACATCCCCATGTTCTCTCAAGGGTGACACGACCACTGAATCATTTTCAAGGAACACTTCAAATCTTATCTTTTGAACAAAATAAAAATCACGGCAGCCTAACAATCTCCGGTCTTACCTTTTTCTGTATTTTACAAGTAACATGTTTGCCTTTGAGGGGAAATGAAACTTTGACAGGAACCCTCAACTGAAACGAAAATAACAAAAATAATTTTAAAAAGCATTAAATAAAATATATTTCTTTTACTATTTTACTTGTTTCAATCATTTCACTGTGGCCATGTTGGAGCATTGCCTTGAAGAGTTTAAGTAGAACAAATCGACACCAGGACTTCTCTCTTAAACCTAGTACTTATTCTATCAGTCTCTTTTGCCAAACTACCAAGTTATGATGACATAAAACACACCAACACTGGCTGCCAAGCAGTGATGGGGGACAAAATAACACACACACACACACACACACACAGACATGACAGAAGTAAATAGACACCCTTATAATCATTAAAAGTTCTTTAAATCTGAAATTATACATTCATCATCATCATCATCATCGTTTAACGTCCACTTTCCATTCTAGCAGGGGTTGGACTATTAATTGTTATAATGTGAATATCTAATATTTAGTAGACCTGCCCTTTGCATTTCTCAATGCAACGACCCTATTAGGGATGTTACTAATCAGATGATGGATATTCACTTGTGGAATTTCTTGCCAAGTTTTATGCTTTTCTTGTTCTTTTTATGAAGTGCCCTGTCCATTATGTTCCAGAAGTGTTCAACAGGGTTCATATCTGGTGACTGGCTTGACCATGGATGCTTTTTAATGCCATTCTCATCCAACAAATCTTGGGTCATCTTCTATAAATAGAGAGTCTTCTTTAATCATTACACCACTGGAAAAGATTGGAAGGAGTCCTCTCTGCAATATGGACACACATTTATCTGAATTTATGAATTCCTCACACTCCATCAGCTCTGATCAACCATTCCTCCAAATTGCTCCCCAGACCATCACAGAATAGCTGTTGTGTTTCTCATTGTTGGCTGCATTCTTTTCACATCAAATTCTTGATCACAGAGTCTCCAGATCCACACTTGACCACTGTGAGGAAATATAGCAAATCTGGACTCATCAGAGAATATGACAGTGTCCCAAAAAGCTAGTGGCCTCTCCACCATCTCACTGATCCAATCTTTTCTCTGTTTGATGTTGACTGGTTGAAGAAGAAGTGGCTTCCTTCTTGCTGCTCTGCCATCAGAACCAAGTTTGTGGAGATACCTGACAGTTGTTCTGGGACTGACATCAACTTGTTCAGCTATGTCAGAGGCCTTGCAATGAAGATTATCCTCCACACTTCTCTTAGCAAAGAGAAAGGTCCTGTCAGAGGGCCCTGGTTGATATGGGCAAGGTGGTATGGACTCCTTCTCTCTGATGAATTGCACAATCACTCTATTAAGTATAAAAAGCAGGATCCCAAGGTTTTCTGCGATTTTACGCTATGTCCACCTTCAAAATGACCCACAATACGGCCTCTTCGAAATTCAAATAGTTCCAAGGCCACATGGCAAGATTAAACAGTCACATATAAAACCTGAAACATGAAAATGTCAATTAATAAAAAAAATATAAAGCTTTACAAGTTAAGATTAAATATAAAATGATGCTTTATGCGATTGTCTATTTACTTGTCATGGCTGTGTGTGTGTGTGTGTGTATATATATAAATAAAAAACAAGGCTTTGGTTGGCCCAAGATTACAGTAGAAAACACCTGCTCAAGGTGCCACACAGTGGGACTGAACCTGGAACCATGCGGTTGGGAAGCAAACTTCTTACCACACAGCCATTCCTTTGCCTACATAATGAAAAAGCTACAAGGCATGTGCTATAGAGAATTCTAAGAGTAAGAATTATGGATATTCTTTAACAAAACCATCAGCCACATAATATAGAAGAATTGAAAACTAAGCTTGTAAATCTTGAAAATAATTTCAGATGATATTTATTTGGGATGAAACAAGTGATTATGTAAAGAAGAAAATAAATAAACTATTATAAAGCCTACAGACAAAATCAAATTTCCTCACCTCTATATCCGCAAGGGTCTGAGTCCATTTGTAATCTGGCAAGTCGGCTCCATTGCCAACATTCGGTTTCATTTTGTCACTTTTTGCTTTATCTTCTCCTTCTCCATCCATATCATCCTGCGTTCAGGAAACACAGAAAAATAAGAAAAGCATTTTATTTCTAAGATTTATGGAAGTGAATTCAATTGAAATTAAATCCCATTACGACACCTATTTTAATCACTTTTTTCATACATAAAATGCTAACTTCTCCATAGGAACCTTCACAGTTTAATCTGAAATTATTTTCTAAAACATTGCTAGGAATTAGATTTTAATCCTTTAGCACTGAGATCACTCTGTCAATTGTATTGCTTCTTTATTCACATTGGTTTTCATTAATCATGCATTATCTTGGTGCTTCAAGAATTTTGATATAACTGTTTATTTTTAAAATGACATTGTAGGGTAGGTATAAGAGATAGGATCTGGCTGATTTGAGCATAAAAGAGGAAGAGTATTTGGGCCAGATATGGCTAGTTTGAATGCTAAAGGGTCGATTCTTTTCTAATAAGATACAGTGAAAATAATCAAAACACGTGCTCTCTGAGCTAATACCATTCAAAGAACCATCAACAGATGAATGGCTAAAAAGATGTTTGCTAGTAACATTAGTGATAATGGAGACAGATGACTAGAACTGGAAAGATATGCTTAAAGTGGTATGGATGTGAAATAGTGTTTATATAAATATCACATCACATGGTAGACTTATTAGTAGGGAATATTTCAACAAAACAACAGCAAACAGCTGCTGAAAGTTAAAGATAAAACGTGAGATATTACCGGTACTTATCATTTACATTGTTGTTGCTTTGCTTTTATACCAGCTGCTCCAGCAGCAAGTCAGACATTTTATTGTAGAGGTTTATTTATGATTAGCAAAGATATATTACAGGGGAAGGAGGCCAGAATCGGATGACAAAGAATCTGTTGAATTTGGAATATTTCAGCTTTGAAAGAATTTTAAAAGAATCGATTGGAGCTAACACATTGCTAAATCTAGAATATATTTTCTTTTCAGGTAATGCTGAAAAATCTTTGAAATATCATCTTCAGCTTCTAAATATCAGTTTGTGCTCCAGTCTATCAATTCGGCTGTCAGAGGTACTTTATTGATAAATGTTGTGGACTAACTCAGTAATGGCAAAGTACAGAAAGCAAACAGAAGAGAAAATGAAAAGAGAGATAAGGAAAAAGGACTTACATTTTCATCAGCTTTGCTTTCGTCTCCATTTGTTACTTTGTTCTTTTGCTGTAAAGAAAATACAAAAATTTGAATTTGAATGACGAAAACTAAATATCTTCTCAAATATCAGAAAAGAATTAACACAGAACAGTTTGAAATACACGAGTAAAACATGGGCCATGACTGCTGAGGACATGCACAAGCTTGCAAGGAGTGAAGCTAGTACGATCCGATGGATGTGTAATGTCAGTGTGCATGCGCGACAGAGTATAAATGCTCTGAGGAAAAAGTTAGACGTAAGAAGCATCAGATGTGGTGTGCAAGAGAGACAACTGTGCTGGTATGGTCATGTGACGAGAATGGATGGGGGGGGACAGCTGTGTGAAAAAGTATCACACTGTAGCAGTAGAGGGAACCTGTAGAAGAGACAGACCCAGGAAGACCTGGGATGAGGTTTGAACAATAGGCCTCACCGAGGCGATGACAAGTGACAGACCTTTGGAGATATGCTGTGCTTGAGAAGACCTGGCAAACCAAGTGAGATTGTAACCTTGACCTATGACAGTGCAGCATAACCAGCTCATTTCAGAGTACACTTCAATCACTGGGCAATACACTGCACTTGCTAAGACCTGTTGAGTCAAGTGAAGTCATTGTCATGGCCAATGAGAGTACCACTTGATTGGCACCTATGCCGGTAGCACGTAAAAAGCACCATTTGAGTATGGTCATTGCCAGTGCCGCCTGACTGGCCCTTATGCTGGTGGCATGTGAAAAGCACCCGCTACTCTCTCAGAGTGGTTGGTGTTAGAAAGGGCATCCAGCTGTAGAAACTTTAGCAGATCAGATAGAAGCCAGATGAGAGAAATATAGAGTATTGCTATGGTTGGAGTTAACTTGCCCTTAGCAACCTATATATATATATATATGTATTTTCTCTTCCTGTTTCTCTCTGAGAAAGAGCGTAGGCTTGAAACGTTAAAGACGTTTTAACTTCCCACGCGTTAAACTAATACATCTGTTTGTTGTCTACACCACCTGTCTTCGTCTTTTGTTTTGTTTTTTTTGTGAACTCTCCCCATATATATATATATACTAGGAGATATACCCAGCATTGCTCAGGTTAAAGAGAATAATGAAATTTTAAAATGCCATCTAGATTACACGGGTCTCAACTGCTAGTAGCTGAGACACCAACTTTCTACATTAATAAACTCTATGACCCGTGACAGTATGGAACGTAGTGATTAAGTGAAATGTTAAAATCAAGTATAAAATCATGTATATAAATACGTAATTCAAAAACACATTTTGCGTAGCTTATTTCATAACCAAAAAACAGGTACATATTATCAACAATGAGAGGCCAATTTTGGTTATTCATTTGACAGAGGTAGTAGAGAGCCAATCCGATGATAAACCTGACCTTGGATCTTGAAAGTTTGCATGAATCCTGGCTCAGTTAAATCTCTTGTGGCTCCAAATTGGTCGTCTATAGTGCAACATTGTATAATTTTGTTTTGAAAGTGCTTGGAATCTTGGGCAGTTGATGACAACAGTTTCTTCAATGGCTCTGGAAGTTGGGAGATTGCAGGGAGTTTAACCTTTCCACCACTGCAGCACAGTGCAGGTGTCTCTCGAGGCTACTTCCTTGCTTTACAATGTATGCACTCAGTTGTGATTGTACCAATGTATGCACTCTAGTGTCATCTGCATAATGAACTGCTGGATCATAACTGAAACCTGCTTCATAGAAGTTGCTTCTCTGAGCCGTTGCAACTGCTCTTCCTTCGGCCACTTTGAGATGCTCTTCTTTTCATAGTGCACAGTCTGTTCATTTCTTAGGATGCTTCCTTTTCTGCAGCTGTGTCTCCTTCCCTGGACAGAGACATTCTTTTGGCTGACCTTGACATTGTAGACAAATTTGACACTTTTCTTCTAGGTATGGTTATATACAGAAATACACAGGTGCAGTAGATAGTAAACAATGAAAATAACTGGGTAACGGAAATTATATTTCTTAAAACGACGGGCAGTAATTAAATAAGAAATTTTTACGGAAATTAACTAAAGAGCACCCACTACACTCACGGAGTGGTTGGCGTTAGGAAGGACATCCAGCTGTAGAAACACTGCCAGATCAGACTGGGCCTGGTGCAGCCTCCTGGATTCCCAGACCGCGGTCAAACTGTCCAACCCATGCTAGCATGGAAAACGGACGTTAAACGATGATGATGATGATGTACGGATTTAAGTGAAATTTTTTCAGTTACTTCTGTCAATAAATTACGAACTTACTTTAATCAGTAATTTCATCAACAACAAAAAAACGTTGCAAAAGTAAATGAGAAATTTGTAGGCAAGTTCAACAAAGTGTACGGATTGAAGTGAAATTTAAGAAGTTACTTCTGTCAGTGAATTCTGTATGAAATTACTTTCATCAGTAATTGTGAACTTCTTTCTTTCAGTAATTTGCTGTTGTTGTTTGTAAATAACGATTGAAAACTTACAGTAAAAACAATAGAGAGTGAGTGAGATATACTGAGAGGGAGAGAGAAAGTTAGCTAGTTAGACAAATAAGATATAGAAAGAAATAAAGATAGATACAGAGAGAGAGAGAGTGATAGAGATATGCATGAAAAGCTAACAAACACACACACACAGTAGAAGACACTTGTCCAAGATGCCATGCAGTGGAACTAAACCCGGAGCCAAGTAGCTGGTAAGCAAGCTACTTACTGCACAGCCTCTCCTGTGCCTATATATATATATATATATATATACACACACATTCGTGTGTATATTTATATATATAGAGATATATGCACATAAATTTGTGTATGTATATATATGTATATATATTTGTGTATATGTGCATGTGTATATATATATATATATATATATATATATATATATATGTGTTATATATTATATATATAAGTATATATATCTATAAATGTATATATAGTATATATGTATATATTTTCCAGTTTCAGCTCTTGAGCTGTGGCCATGCTGGGGCATGTATATATATATATATATATATATATATATATATATATATATATATATATATATATATATATAGTATACATGTATATATATATATATTATATATATATATATATATAATATATATATATATACATGTATATATATATATATATATATATGTACATATATAAATGTACACACACACACATATATATATAAACATATGTACACTTTATATATATATAGAGGGAGAGAGAGAATTCACAAAAAAATAAGACGAAGACAGGTGGTATAGACAACAGATGTATTAGTTTAATGGTCGGGAAGTGAAAGTCTTTAACGTTTCGAGCCTACGCTCTTCCTCAGAAAGAAACAAGGAGAGAAAATAAAGAATGTGTAGTGGCTAGCGATTTATAATGGCGAATGCCAGACAGAGGGGTCATACAGGAGAGATAGGAAGAAGGGGAGATAATAAAGTAGTGGTGATCCCAAAACAAAGGTGCATATGCGTGTGTATAAGACACGAGACACACACACTGCATTATTTCCAACTTTCATTTACCAAAACCAAAACTTTGGTTGGCCCAGGGCTACAGTAGAAGTCACTTGCCCAACAGTGAAACTGAACTTGAAATCACATGGTTGGGATGCAAACTTCTTAACTATACAGCCATTTATATACCTAAATACATACACAATTGGCTTCACAATTTCTAGCAACCAAATTTTATTCACAAGGCATCAGTCAGCTGGAGACTATAGAAGACACTTGCTTAAGTTAACACACAGTGAATAGAACTCGGAAACGTGGTTGCAAAGCAAATATTGTAACCACATAGCCATACCTCCGCACACATGCACATTGACCCAGTATGGCCAGGGTTGTAATGACTAAAACAGACTTGAGGACATCTGGCAGATTTATGCATGGTTTGTACCAAAGTCAACATAAGATTACAATGGAACACACTTGCCCAAGGTGCCACGCAGTGGAATCAAAATCTTGAAGCATGTGGTTACACAACAGCTTAAAGATTAAATTTTACTTACATTGTCTATTTCTTTCTGTAGTTGTTCTGCTTCTTCATCAGTGATTTCTTGCACTTTTGACTCCCTTGCTGCTTTTTCTGCCTCCTCCTTAGCCTTCCTTTCAGCGGCCCTCTTTTTCTCTTCAGCAGCTCTCCTCTTCTCTTCAGCCTTTTGTTTCTTTTCATCTTGATAGTAAGTGCTCTTAGTTTTGTAATAATTAAATTTCTCCATCACCATCTACAATGAAACAATTTGTAGTAGCAGTAGTAGTAGTAAATAAATTAAGTAGAAGTTAAAATAACCACCTAAGGAATAGTAAATAGAATTGATAATTTCTATATATAATTTTTGTATTTTTATATATATATAAATTTATTTATGTCCTTAATTATATAAATACCCTTTTTTTTATATATATGTTGGGCATGTGTGAATGTATATATTAATGTATATGCATTTAACAGTATGAACTAATTTATGTGTACTTTTGATATATAAGGAACCTATGTAAATGCAAACGTGGGTATATATGTTTCTGCTTGTATAAGTATAAACTGACATGGATAAGTTTTTAGATTGTAGATACATGTGTATATTGCATGTATGTAGCTATAATTATAAATTTCTTGCATACATAATATTTACTTCCCCTTACCTATTAACTCAGTTTTTACCTTTTTTAATTATTAAAGCTAGAAGCGACTGACACATAAGTAACTTTTTCAATCTTGCAAACAAAGCATTTTTATTTTCCATTAGATAATATAGGAACGCTAACTAGTTTAAAATATTTAGCCAATCAAATTGTTTTGTCTCTACTTGATTGATATCAATTCTTCGATAGAGGTGAAAGAATTGTTTTGCAATGTACATACGTATATTTTGTTTTCGTACATGTAATTCTCGATTATATATGTATGAATATATGTTCATATAACAAGTATGTGTATAAATATATAGAAAACTATGTGTTAAATGTAATTTTTTTTTTAAATTATGTATTAATGCATAAGTATATGTGTAGATACATGAATGAGTATGTGCGTATGGGTATATATATGCACATATAAAAAATTTTTGTGGGAGTACTTTATACATACGTATCTGTACCCACTGTTTGTGTGTATGAATTTTTACATATATGCATATCGTCACTGTATATCTTCAATGCATATGCGTATATATTATAGAAACTCCATTCCATCAGTCACGAATGACCATGGGTGGACCTTAGAAGTTCCTCTCCGGGGTACAAGTCTGAGCGGACAGTCGCCTCACCAGCGAACGCACAACCTATGGTTGTTTGTATGGAAGACCAGCAGTTGCCCATGCATGCCAGCCTCCCCTCTCCGTGCCACTGATGTTCTCCGAGGGAAAGGCAAAGGGGCCGATACAGCTTGGCACCAGTGACATCGCAACTCATTTCTACAGCTGAGTGAACTGGAGCAACACGAACTAAAGAAATTGTTTGGCTCAAGAAAACAATATGCAGCCCTGTCTGGGAATCGAACTCACAACCTCACAATCATAAGCTCGACACTCTAACCACTGAGCCATGCGCCTTCATGCACTGTGTATCAGAAGACCGAGGTCCTTTCTGACTATCATTATTTTGTGCTTTATCTAGTTTTCATATTAATTCAATCAATTTCTTAAAACAAATTATAAAAGTTATCACTGATTTATTCTCACACTCATATGCCACTATTTTTACTGTCACTCACAAACATTTATTTACCAATTATTACCCTTATACAACCTATTACCCCACTGGCCAAGGTTTAGACCAATATTAATAATTAAATGAGATTCAGTCTATTGAAATGTTTTGGAAGAATAACACGTAATAACCTAATGATGTCTTTTTTACCCCTGACGAGATTTTACCCAATAAAATGTTTAAATTACTGTTAATTTAATTCTTTTGGACAAAATTGAAACAGCTGTAAGAGAACATGTTAAATTTTTGCAGTTAATAAATTATATTAATGCTACTTCTACATTTTCTGGATTTTAACTTAGATAATAATAAACCTTTCTACCATAGGCACAAGGCCTGAAATTTTGGAGGAGAGAGCTATTTGATTACATCGAGCCAAGTGCTCAACTGGTACTTATTTCATCAACCCCGAAAGGATGAAAGCAAAGTCAACCTCAGCGGAATTTGAACCCAGAACATAAAGACAGATGAAATGCTGCTAAGCATTTTGTCCAGCATGTTAACGATTCTGTCAGCTGGCCACCTTAATAATAATAATTCTTTCTACTATTGGTATAAAACCTGAAATTTGAAGGGAAGAATCCAATCAATTACATCAACTCCAGTACTCATCATCATCATGTGTCTTAAATCCGGGTTTTGTCCCAGTTAACAGGGGTGACCTGATCTACCTCAATGCCATAGCAACTGCCCTCACACCATCTCGCCCGGTTTTGGGCGTCTTCCCTTCTCAATCTTCTCTTCCACCTGTCCCCTCCACATTTTCCTCCAGTCTACCTCGCTTTCATGGTCCATTTGCCTCAAACTCTAGAACCCTCCTCAACACATGCCCATACCACCACACTCCATTCACCCTTGCCAGCCGTTCCATCAATTCCTCAAACCCCAGCATCCCCATCAAGTCCTCAGTCCTCCTCTTCTTATCAAACAGCTTCACCCCACACATTTCTCTCTCCCATACAGCATTGCAGCTCTCATGCAACTCCTACAGACCTTTCCTTTCATCTTCAATGAGAACATTTTCCCATATAACAACGCTCCACATTTCCCTGAACTTCGCCCGGCCAAGTCAAACCCAAGACCTTAGCATTGGGAAGTGAAAGTAATACCACTACAATATGTATAATTACTTCAGATGAATTCCAAAAATAATCTCATACAAACCTTCTCAGCAGTTTCTGATTGACTATAAAAATCTGTTTTTCGGACGAGAAAATGGAAAAAGTAATCCATCAACTGTCAAGAAAGAAAAAAAAAATTTTGATTAATTTTGTTTTTAAAACATGCTTTTCACGCATATCTCTATCTCGATATCTATCTTTATCTCTTTCTATATCTGGAGGAAACAATGCTATCAGATTAGAAGACTGATGTCATAAAAACATCTCAGTAAAATACTTACTACTGGGAACAGACTTGGGGCATTGGCGTGCAAATCCTAGAATCTTTTCTATCACCAAGCACTGTGCAAGCTTGATGACACTAGCAATAATAAAATTCTCATTCAAGGATAACTCTAGCTTACATTGGCATACCTCCCTAAATGAACCAGGAAAACAGACTAGGTGTTTTTATTAGACAAACAACTCTGTGTGTGTGTGTGTGTGTGTGTGCATGCATATATATATATCACATACAATATATCATCATCGTTTAACGTCCGCTTTCCATGCTGGCATGGATTGGACGGTTCAACTGGGGTCTGGGAAGCCAGAAGGCTGCACCAGACCCAGTCTGATCTGGCAATGTTTCTATGGCTGGATGCCCTTCTTAATGCCAACCACTCCATGTGTAGTGGGTGCTTTTTACGTGCCACCAGCACATACAATATATATTATATATATATATATATATATATATATAATATATATATATATATATATAATATGTGCAGGTGGCACGTAAAAAGCACCATTTGGGCGTGGCCGTTGCTAGTACCATCAAACTGACCCTCCAATAAACTGGATAGCACTGCATAGAACCAAAGACTCCATTCTGCCAAACAACCTCCAAGATTTGCAAGGTGTAGATGTGGACGTCTTCAAAGACAAATTTCTAAGATACCAGATGAACCCACATCGCTGCTGGAAACAAAGAAGAACAGCTACGTCCATTTTGCTACTTCATCAGAAATGGTAAAGAAGAGAAACTGAAACGCAGTGAGAGGGTGCTCCAGGAACCCTAACCAAACACCAGATTCAAACATGAGGTTACAAATTCAGTGGAGTTTTGGAATAGCTACTACTAACAGAGGGGAGAGGAAAACAGCAAAGAATAAGTTGTTTTGGTTTCTTCCTTATTTAATATTCCTGTATTTCATACAACACGAATTATAATTCTGCCCTAGTCTCTCGTCCTTCTGTAATCTACTACAACGAGGGCGCCCACTACGTGGTCTCTGTAACTCGACCTCAAATCACAACTCAATGTATTCATATTTTTATCCTTCTTCCTCACCCTGTTTAATTAAAGGGAATACAGAGCGCCCCTGACACGTGTTTTTTTTTTCAGGACTTCCGACGTTTATAGCAGGAAGAGAGAAAGAAAGCTGTCCTTAAACCGGATATGTAGGTTGAATGCTGCAACCGAGTAAAGTCTAAGGAATTCGGCCGAAGAAAATAAGAAGGAAACATTGAATTGTAGTCCTAGATGTGAAAAAAAAAATGTTAAGATAGTAAAGACTAAAAAGTTTTGAATGGTACAACAATGCATTATAACACAAACAAGTGTTTCTATTACAGAGCATTGTTTTGTATCATTGAAAAGTTTTAGTCTCTACAAACAATACACAATTCTTCAAGCGAACTAAAATACTTTCCTATTTTTAAGATGGGTTGATAGGGATTAAACAAAAAGACAATTATCTTTTTTCTTTTCGTTTCCAGGTAATATTGTAAACAGTCGCCCGTTGTTTTATGACTACAAATAAAATTCAGCCATCAACAAGTTTGAACATGTCGCGGAGAGCGGAGAACATTTATATACACAATGTATTTTATATGTATATATATGTATATATATAATGTATTTTATATATATATATATTATATATATAATGTATTTTATATATATATATAATGTATTTTATATATATATATGTTATATATAATGTATTTTATATATATATATGTATTTTATATATATATATATATATATGTATTTTATATGTATATATATGTATATATATAATGTATTTTATATGTATATATATGTATTTTATATGTATATATATGTATATATATAATGTATTTTATATGTATATATATGTATATATATATAATGTATTTTATATATATATATATGTATATATATAATGTATTTTATATGTATATATATAATGTATTTTATATATGTATGTATGTATATATATAATGTATTTTATATATGTATGTATGTATATATATAATGTATTTTATATATGTATGTATGTATAGTTGAATCGATCTTGTTTCAGTTTATAAATGTGAGAGAATAAAATTGATTTGATCGGAAAAAATACGACTCGACTCCTTCTTTAACTCATTGACTTTATTATTTTCAGGTTTCAATTTCCAACATTTTAACGGTAACATTATAACTTATTTACGCATTTCAAGTGAATTTCAATGAGAAATTTTTAAGATTCGACAAAAGAAAAGAAATCGAGAAAGGAACTTCTTTCTTTTCTTTTAAGAAACGGTTTCGTGGCCTCAATTGAGAAATCTCTAGGAATGGGTCTTCATTAAAATTTAGCCGGTAAAAAGCTAGTAAGAGTTTGTTTTACCTCGGGCACGCCTTGTTCACACTGCTGGGCCATCCCCAGCAATATTCCATCGAATCTCTCCGGGTCCTTCAGTTCCATCGTTCCGAGGCGAATGCTGCTTCCTTCTCGCTCTCCTGTCAGGAGTTGGAAAGAGGAACTTTCTCGAATGATACACATAAATGCCGAAACCCTTTCAAGACGGAAAACGAAAATTGAATGTTCTTGCTTGTTTGTTCTTTTGTAGACGTTTTCAGGAAGACAGAACTAGTTTAGATTGAAGAAACAAAAATTAACATATGATTCTATTGATTTATTATATCTTTAACTTATATTAAAATGAATAAAATTAAATTTATATAAACACTCTGAAACGCTTACAAAAATAGGTCCTGTCATATTACCGGAACGATAAAAATAGCAGTTGTGTATTGAGATGAATTTATATTCTCATCAAACATCCTAAATGCGAATAAATTACAATAAATCTGAGATTTTAACAATGTTGATTCTGGATGTTGTATTTTTTAGCGTTTTAATTGCCACGGGATTATATTTTAAGAAGCATTTTCACTCTCTATCACGAATCTGCCAAATGCCTTGGGAAGATAAAACTTAAGAATTTTAGAGGACATAGAATTATGTCCAAAGACATTTAGATTGTAACCAAAAATCGAGTCCATGTTATGAACTCGATTTGGCAGTTTTAAAATATTCTCACCATTCTCACGTTGCATGGATAGGATACAGAATTGGGGAAAAGGTGGTGGGCAGGAGACGTGAAAAAATAGAGATTTTCAAAAAAACTCCTTTCTCTTCCCTATGAGGTAGTGATAGCTATTTCAAAACTCCTTCCTTAAATAGGGAAGTGTTAATATAACGTAATGCTCAAGTCAGTTTTAATAATTCAAGACCATACGTGCATCAAATCACGATTTTGAACGATGCTTAATTTTAGCCAACAAAAACAGACATGCTGCCTCCTTGCCGTCTTTTTTTGGGGTTTTTTTTTTGTCGCTTCTATAGTGACATCTGCTCCTCAAAGTTGGCTCATCTCATGCAACCTCCGTTTAAGTACCCATTGCTCACTTATTTCTCTTCACATCACCCATGTACAGCTTTGTACACTCAGTACTAAATAACTACACCATGTTCTTCCAACCCAGAACTTTAGTCCTCTCAAATTTCTTACATGCACGATGTTTTTTGGGGTTCCCCCCCCCCTCCAACTTGTCCAAGAGGAATGTTAATCAGATTGATAGTCCGGGGGTCTGCGAAGACCATTGATACAGCTCCTTCTTCAAAACCAAACCAAAAAAGAAAACAATGTTTCTAACTTATGTAAAAGGCCAGAAATTTTAAGAAGGTGGTTCTTAAACAAAACATAACAAAAATAACTCAGTTGGTCATCAGTTTGTAACAATTATGTTAATCTGCATCGCGTCAATGAATGAGTGAAGAACATTATTCATTGCTTGTTAAGATGGCCGTTTATTTAATATGATTATTATTTTAGTCATTACAATATACTGGGTGTGTTCAAAAAGTATCCAACTTTATTTTTTCCCCCAAACAATTAATGTCATGTGGGTAAAACCCCTTTCATCAGGAGGTCATGCCACCCTTCCTGTGCATGCCTAAAAGTTTTTATGCTTGTAGGTCATGACGGTTCCTGGCTGTTCTGCTTACAGTACAAACACATAGTGTGTGCTCGTTGCATTTTTGTTTTCATGCAAGATGACTGAATGCATTGAACAAAGATATTGCACCAAGTTTTGCCAAAAGCCTGGTAATACTCAAGCTCACGCCATCCTGAAGATTCAGCAGGCCTTGGGTTATGATGCCTTTGGCAAAACACATATGATAAAATTGCTTCAGTGGCATGTAAAAAGCACCAACCAATCGTGGCCGTTGCCAGCCCCCGCCCCCCGACATCAGAGCCGGTGGCATGTAAAAACCACCATCTGTACGTGGTCGATGCCAGCGCCACCTCGACTGGCTTCCATGCCAGTGGCACGTAAAAAGCACCAACAGATCATGGCTGTTGCCAGCCTCCCCCCCCCCCCCGGCACCTGTGGTGGTGGCACATAAAAAGCACCCACTACACTCACGAATGGTTGGTGTTAAGAAGGGCATCGAGCTGTAGAAACACTGCCAGATCAGACTGGAGCCTGGTGCAGGCTCCTGGCTTCCCAGACCCCAGTCGAACCATCCAACCCATGCTAGCATGGAAAACGGACGTTAAACGATGA
The DNA here is from genome assembly GCF_006345805.1 of Octopus sinensis. NCBI lineage: Eukaryota > Metazoa > Mollusca > Cephalopoda > Octopoda > Octopodidae > Octopus > Octopus sinensis. The sequence goes on along the minus strand of NC_043018.1, from coordinate 11,739,441 downwards.
TGATGATGGTTACAGTTTAGTGATGAATGAGACATGCTCAGACAGACCATAACGAGAAACCTGTTGGGAAGGTTCAGTAAAGAGTCAAAGATCATTGTGTAAGAATCCAGGAAATGACTCATGAAGTGGGAATAAGCACAGGATCAGTGCATTCCATTTTAACAGAAGATTTGTGCATGTGGAGAGTGTTGGTGAAAAAAATCAAGTTGGATACTATTTGAACACATCTTGTAATTCAAGCTTTCCTGGACAGTCTCTCTATTCTCCCAACTTGGCACTGTGTGACTTTTGGATCTTCCCAAAACTGAAAACCATGCTGAAAAGGAAGCAATTTGAGTTACAAAAGGAAATTGTGAGAAAATTTATGGCAAAGCCTTTCATCCAGTCATCCTTTCTGGGTCAATGAAATTGACTAGTCCCCCCCCCCAATGTCAGGCCTTCTGGGTTTACGTGATATCATTGTCATTGAAGATGATTCAGTGATGGTGGCTGCCTGGTTACAATGAGATTTAACAAGGGATTCATTGTAAATCATTACATACAGACCATAGTCAGAATGGAGATCTACATTCAATAGCAGTGGCACAGCTAGAGTCTGTGCAGCCCTTGAGTTTGTTCCTCCACATTCCAAACCCACAAGCCAATACAGGCTTATATAACAAATCCAAAAGTGCTGCCCCCATAAAGGCATTGCCCAAAGTGGAGTGTACCCTCTTCCCATTATGCTACTATTCATACCAAATCTGACAAAGACAACAAAGGACTGCAGTGACCCTTGTGACCCTTGTGAATTTTGGTTGTTCACAATTTTTCACCCGTTTATTAAAGTCAATGAAAGAGCAGTAGCTCTCCACAAAGTACTGTCTATATAAACAGAACTCGAGGCTTGTTCTCCCTCTCCTTAGATGGTAGAATGCAGCCAGTGGAACTGAATGCTACATACTCATTCCACTTGAATGAAATATTTACTGTAACTTGATACAGTCAGGATACCAATTTCCTTTCTTTTCTCTCAACAATAATTTCTGGTCACATAACATATTTGAGCCATACCATCAATTCTACAGAAGTTTAACTAAAGTCTTGTTTCTTGTGAATCATGTAAATTGCTACTTTTTTCTGTATGAATTTACTGTCTTGTTCAAATCCATATTGAATTAGAGTATGGTTTAGGCCAGAAGAGGTCTAAGCTTTGTTGTTCTAGCTTCTGGTTGCATGAAGGAAATGAAAAAGAACTTACTTTATTGTTGTCGTTCATAGATTATTTTCTCCAGGATCTTGATCTGATGTTGAGTATCAGAGTGGCAGAGCACCGGTTTTGCTTTTTCTTTCTTTTCCATATCCACAAAAAAATTGATAACAAAGGGGCTTTTTTTTATGTTTGAACATAATTTATTTTGTTACATTAGTAGAAAAATTGTTATGCAATACAATTAATGAAAACAATAAGATGAAATAGTGTAATATGACTTGTGAGGAAAATGTCTGTCCAAAATTTAACGCTTGGGCTGGTTTTTACATATCAAGTAAACATTCAGGCACCGTAGCATGTCTTCTTTGATTATACCCAATTGAATACGCAGCAACGAGAACAGCTGCATGGAGAGTGTAATTCAGACTTCACTCAAGATACTCTGAACTTTTGGAACTTAAACTGACTGTATTTATTGGCCCTGCTCATGGAAAGTTCTAGTTGGGCCACATCCCAAAGATCAGCCATTCATTGGATAAAATCTCAGTTGCACACATGATCAAACTACGATTGAATTGTGGCATGAGATTCCTATGTGAAAGAATGTGGGATCAAATCCAATGCCACACACTTGTTACTAACTAGGGTTCTTGTTACATGCTGTAATGAGCTATAATAGACTATTGTAACTAGCATAGCACTGATGATGCGAAAAGGAGAGGGATGGAAAAAGATTTTTTGAAACTAGAGGTCCACTAAAATCCACAAGGCCAGGGATATGGTGGAGGGTGGGAGTTAGACTATAAACTGCCTCATTAATTGCAAAGGGGAATGCCATTCTCTTGTGTTCCTTCTGTTTCTACCACTGAAAAGGAAAAAGGAACGAGTAAATGACCAGCTGTGATATTTGGCCACTTCTCTAGGCACAAGGGTCAAATGAAATAGTTCTGCGAGGATTGAAAATGGAGCGCAGATCTGGTTTGTTGAAAACTTCCCATTATGCTTCTAACGACTGAAATCTTTAATAAAGAAATTATAGAATTTGAAATACGACCAACATGATCAGCGTTGAAATACATTGCTTTAGCGACCTGTATCCTCTAACTATGGTTATAAAATGTCGACCTGGTGTTCTATTTTTACTGACATCGTAGTTAGCTAACTGCACATTCAGGCACACCATTGCAAAATTTATGTAAGCATGAAACCGCAAATTGATAGAGAATAAGATTATGAGATTGTTCGCGATTTATTCAAAGGCTGTAAAAAAACTTGAGATGGATTAGTTTCGACTGAGAACTGAAGCGAATTGGGCTTCGCGATTATTTAATTGACCAGGAGTAACTAATATCTTAGATGAATTAAGTTTAAATGTGATCAAACGACTCGGACCTCTTCTACGTAACAACCAACTTCAATAACGTCATCAATGGAAATTATAAATCTGTGCCATTTCAGTCTATTAGAAGGTAATTTTCCGTTCACTAACTCCTTTGTAAATTGTTTCGGTTTACCCTATTCACACATCGATCCCAAAGATCAGTGTATAAGGTTAAGTTAACTTATTTTACTATTTAAATTTGTTATCAACACTTCTTTGTATATTTTTATTTGATGTAGAAAAAAATGCAGTTTTCATCTTTACAGAAAGTTTTGAAAACCAATCTAATTATGCCAGACTCTCAACATTATTGTCATTATTACCATCGTCCTCATTATTATAATTATTTTTTATGAAGAGAAATAAAAATGAAATAATTTTTATTATCATCATCCTATCGATACTGTTTCGCCGAAACCGGATCAGAATTGGTTCGATATAAATTATTTTTAAGGTTGTTATCACCTTGTACCTATAAGAAATTATGTTAAAGATCATTGTCACTTCACCGATGTCTCTGAGACATGACAAGTTCCCATTTTTGCTCTTCTCTTAAATCATAAACACAGAAGGGGTCGTCAATCATCGTTATTTTCTAATCGATTTTCGCACTCCAACAGGAAGAAAATGTTCCACCTATCCTTGTCAGTGAGGTTGAAAGAGCCATCGGGTTGACGAAAAACGGAAAGGCGCCAGGGAGAGACGGTATAACATCTGAGTTGCTAAAGTGAAGCAGAGAGCAGCTCTGGAAAATCCTCGCTGAGCGATTTACGCATTATCCAGACGAGGGAAGAATTCCCTCGCAGGGGAAAGAGTCAAATACCATCATGCTGTATAAGAAGGGCGATAGAGAAGATCTAAACAACTACCGACCCATATGCCTGCTGTCTCACGTGTACAAGCTGTTCACAAAGATAATTCTGAACAGGTTATATATATATATATATATATATATATATACACACACCACACATACACACATATATATATATATATATATATATGATGTGTATATGTGCATATGTGTGTGTATATACATCATGATATATGTGTGTCTGTGTATTATGAATATCATAAACACCTGACCAAAATCAAAAGGAAATGCACCATTCATTAGATATAAAACACATTCTTAATTACTTTTCCGAATAAACACATTCAAAGCAGTCAGCTGAGATTAGTATCGTGTTCTGAAGTTCCTGTAGAGGAAGAGTTTAGTCCGCAATGGCATTCATGCTGATAGGGTTGCTACCTTAGGGATGGCACTCCAACTTTATTAACAGTGTAAAAGTGGGCTGCTGAATTTAGAAATGGAAGGGAGAGTCTTAAAGACAACCCAATGTTTGGATGTCTGAAATTTCGACCACTGAAGGAAACATTGACTGTTTTTAACATGCACACACAAAGAAAAACAAACAAATAAAACCACTGACCAAGCATGCAACCCATCTAAAATATAGCATACCAACTGACCACATGCATCCACCCATCTATTCACACACACACATTGTTTTTTTATAGAAATACAAAATGCCACACACACATACAAATGCAGATACACACACTACCCCATAGGTAAATATACAGTGTCTTTTTTCAAATAAATACATTTGAAATATTCTATTGAACTACTCCACACATTCATACATGCACATTTAATTTCCCTAACCATTTAGCATTGAAACTGGCCATATCAGGCCTAAATATTCTATCTGGTTTTTACTCAAACCAGCCACATCCATTCTCTCACACCTATCCTACAATGTTGTTCTAAAAATGAACAATCACATGACCAAAATCTTGAAACTATAAGATAATGCATGATTAATTCAAACCAATGTGAATAAGGAAACATTGCTATTGACAGAGTCATCTGAATACTGAAGAGTTAAGTAAACAAACAAAACATGTACAAACAAACTAAAATAAATGTAAAAAACATCCAGTACACTCTGTAAAGTTGTTGGCATTAGGAAGGACACCGAGCAGTAGAAATCCAGCCAAAACAGTCTGTGGAGCCTGGTTTGGTGTCTGGTGTTGCCTGCTCCAGGCAAGCCATTCAACACATGCCAGCATGGAAAATAGACACTAAATGATGATGAAACTAATACATTTACCACCAACCTACCAATTTACCAAAAGCAAATTAATGATATACCCCCAACTACCATTGCCTGAAATGCATTATAAATACAACATACAACCAAAGAAATGATGCCAGTAGCAGAGCACCCCTGTACATCAACAGATAAATATTACCTCTGATGGGGAGTATAGGTTTAATAGAACATCTTCATTTAAATCAGGATAAATATTAACTCACGGTATTAATACAACCTCAGTTGCTAGTAAATATATTTGAACAAGCTCACTGGCTAATTGTGATACCAGTGTCTGTTTTGGCACTTGTTCTTTATATCAGTGGTGAGGAGATGAGTTTACTGCAATCTCCACTGGTTATGCATCCATCATTGACAAAACCAAGGAAGGTCAAAATCGCGTGATCTGGTGATCTGGGCACTGGAAATGACAGGGATTCATTCCTTGCTAGTGATTTAAACAAAAGTGCATTTTGCACCAAAGGCCAATATGAGATTTTCTCTCATGGTACCTACTACAGTATAGTTTGTTCTAACAGAACATCTGCATTCAAGTGAATAAATATCAACAAATATATATATATATATATATTATATATATATATATATACACACACCACACATACACACACATATATATATATATATATATATATGATGTGTATATGTGCATATGTGTGTGTATATACATCATGATATATGTGTGTCTGTGTATTATGAATATCATAAACACCTGACCAAAATCAAAAGGAAATGCACCATTCATTAGATATAAAACACATTCTTAATTACTTTTCCGAATAAACACATTCAAAGCAGTCAGCTGAGATTAGTATCGTGTTCTGAAGTTCCTGTAGAGGAAGAGTTTAGTCCGCAATGGCATTCATGCTGATAGGGTTGCTACCTTAGGGATGGCACTCCAACTTTATTAACAGTGTAAAAGTGGGCTGCTGAATTTAGAAATGGAAGGGAGAGTCTTAAAGACAACCCAATGTTTGGATGTCTGAAATTTCGACCACTGAAGGAAACATTGACTGTTTTTAACATGCACACACAAAGAAAAACAAACAAATAAAACCACTGACCAAGCATGCAACCCATCTAAAATATAGCATACCAACTGACCACATGCATCCACCCATCTATTCACACACACACATTGTTTTTTTATAGAAATACAAAATGCCACACACACATACAAATGCAGATACACACACTACCCCATAGGTAAATATACAGTGTCTTTTTTCAAATAAATACATTTGAAATATTCTATTGAACTACTCCACACATTCATACATGCACATTTAATTTCCCTAACCATTTAGCATTGAAACTGGCCATATCAGGCCTAAATATTCTATCTGGTTTTTACTCAAACCAGCCACATCCATTCTCTCACACCTATCCTACAATGTTGTTCTAAAAATGAACAATCACATGACCAAAATCTTGAAACTATAAGATAATGCATGATTAATTCAAACCAATGTGAATAAGGAAACATTGCTATTGACAGAGTCATCTGAATACTGAAGAGTTAAGTAAACAAACAAAACATGTACAAACAAACTAAAATAAATGTAAAAAACATCCAGTACACTCTGTAAAGTTGTTGGCATTAGGAAGGACACCGAGCAGTAGAAATCCAGCCAAAACAGTCTGTGGAGCCTGGTTTGGTGTCTGGTGTTGCCTGCTCCAGGCAAGCCATTCAACACATGCCAGCATGGAAAATAGACACTAAATGATGATGAAACTAATACATTTACCACCAACCTACCAATTTACCAAAAGCAAATTAATGATATACCCCCAACTACCATTGCCTGAAATGCATTATAAATACAACATACAACCAAAGAAATGATGCCAGTAGCAGAGCACCCCTGTACATCAACAGATAAATATTACCTCTGATGGGGAGTATAGGTTAATAGAACATCTTCATTTAAATCAGGATAAATATTAACTCACGGTATTAATACAACCTCAGTTGCTAGTAAATATATTTGAACAAGCTCACTGGCTAATTGTGATACCAGTGTCTGTTTTGGCACTTGTTCTTTATATCAGTGGTGAGGAGATGAGTTTACTGCAATCTCCACTGGTTATGCATCCATCATTGACAAAACCAAGGAAGGTCAAAATCGCGTGATCTGGTGATCTGGGCACTGGAAATGACAGGGATTCATTCCTTGCTAGTGATTTAAACAAAAGTGCATTTTGCACCAAAGGCCAATATGAGATTTTCTCTCATGGTACCTACTACAGTATAGTTTGTTCTAACAGAACATCTGCATTCAAGTGAATAAATATCAACAAATATATATATATATATATATATATATATACACACACACACACACATACATACATAGACAGACAGATAGATAGACAGACAGACAGACAGATTATCAGTACTGAGACACTTAAGTCACAAGATAAACTCTTGGTTTCAGTTTTAATATAAAAAAAACTATAAGAAACTGATAGGATAAGTGCCAGGATTTAAAAAAATATAAGGTTTTAAAATTGCCGGTAGTTACCACTGAGGGGCAAAGCAGGTAACTTGAGGTGGAATCTTCCTCTGATCTTCTCCCACAGATTCTTCATTCCATGTTTTTACACAGCACCCATTAAGCAAATGTGACACTTGCTGACCTCCTGTGGCAGAGAGTTTTTGCCGTATTTTTTCCATTCACACCATGTTGATGAGCACAGATTTGGCAACTGTGTGTGAAACCAATTGGTTAGATTGGATGAAATGGATTTATGGTAATGTTTACTTTAAAAATTAACGAATGTGTATTTGGTTTGTCTTCGATCACAATCCATATTCATTATTTTGCCTTTAATATAACTGCAGGTCTCTGCCAGAAAATTGATATGAGCACAGCCTCTGATGTGTGAGTATATTTGTTCCCTCCTATTATATGTTTTCCACTACCATTATATTGTGTCTCATGTAATTAATGCTATGGGCAGAAGGTGGGAATTGCACACTGCCTCTTAAGCCCTTTGGAAGGGTGATGAGCTGGCAGAAATATTAGCACGCTGGGCGAAGTGCTTTGCGGTATTTTGTCTGTCGTTACGTTCTGAGTTCAAATTCCGTACCAGTTATGCACTGGGTCTATGTAATCGACTTAATCCATTTGTCTGTTCTTGTTTGTCCCCTCTGTGTTTAGCCCCTTGTAGGTAGTAAAGAAATAGGTATTACTTGTGGAATTATAGATGCATATATATATATATACCCATGTATATGTGTACTGATAGATAAATAGATTGACAAATATATATCATCATCATCATCATCATCGTTTAATGTCCGCTTTCCATGCTAGCACGGGTTGGACGGTTTGACTGGGGTCTGGGAAGCCAGAAGGCTGCACCAGGCTCCAGTCTGATCTGGCAGTGTTTCTACAGCTGGATGCCCTTCCTAACGCCAACCACTCCATGAGTGTAGTGGGTGCTTTTTACGTGCCACCGGCACAGGTGCCAGACGAGGCTGGCAATGGCCACGATCGGATTGGTGGATGAAGTAAATATGTTGTTTTTTTCCCTTGTTAACGATTAACATGCAAAAAATATATCAATAGTTACCAGGGTAGCAAAAAATCACACAAGTAAAAAGGTTGTATCACCTTGTTTTTAAAGGTAGAAACTTGGGGTTTACATGAAATATTTTGTATAATATATCATCATTTAACGTCCGCTTTCCATGCTAGCATGGGTTATAAATAAATAAATGGAGTTTAACTCAGGTGTTATTCAAATTCTTTTACTTCCGATACGTTTCAAAGATATCACTGGTATTATTCCAAAGGAATAAAATGGTGTAAAACAATGTAATCTTCTCTTCTTGGAAATGAAGAAATGAAACTCATCAATAAGACAGTTTAACAGAAAATGATGGATTTGTTTAGGGATTAAGTGAATGCTATTTTGTTTCCAAAAAACATTAGAGGATATAATGTCAGAGGTAGCCTATAGAAAGAGGAGGGATAAAGGAAAGAAAAACTAAATAAATGAGAAGTATATGACTATATGTATATTAAATAAAAACCCTGATAGTCTTGGAAAAAGATATATCTAGTGAATGTGAAATGTAAGAAATGTTTAAATTATATATAATGATAGAGATCACTTATATGAACTAAAGGTGTGTTTCTGCCAATGTTTACATCGGTATGCACGCTCTATAACCGTGTTTAGAAGGGGATTTTTAGAAAAAAGAATAAAAAATAGTTCAGTATTAGAGAGAAGGCAGAATTTATTCTTGGCTTTGTCGTAATGTATCAAGAATCAACCAATCTAGATTAAATTGTTTATTGTGGTCTTTCACACCTATAACGAACTTAGCTGTATATAGGTTACATATCAGACTCAAATGGCCAGAGGCACATAATCTCTCTACAACTGGAGGGAGGAAAACATCTCGGTCAGTTTATTTGGTAAACAAAAACAATTCTGGAATGAAATTCTACTGGCAATGCCTTGGATGAGGTGGAGTTATCTCCCTTCGACTGGTATCAGTTATGTCTACCCTGGGCCTGCCAAATATGTCTGAGCCTGGCAGCCTTTCTCTGGTTGGTAGATGGAGAATTCCATGATTCCAACTTAAATTTCCTCTGATGAGGGTACTGACTAAACCTCTCTTTTCTGAAGTTTAAAAAGGTCCTCAAGTCAAGTGTAAAACTCTCTGACTAGGGAAATGCTGCCAGACTCAGGCATCTTCAAAAGGCCTGTTGTAGACATAACTGATACTGGTCTATAGGCAATAACTCCACCTCACCCAAAGCTTTGAGTGTAGAGCTTTGTTCTGGAACTTTTTGTTTTTCCAAATTAACTGACGTTGTCGTTTTCCTCTCTCCAGTTGTAGAGAGGTAATGTGCCTCCAGTCATTTGAGTCTGATGTGTCACCTATACAGCTGAGCGCTTTACAGATGTGAAACCAGGGATTTTAGAGTGTGCTTCTTATTCAGATATATGAACTACTGTCAGATATATATATATATATATATTTAACTGCTAGTTTTTAGTACTGAATGTATTATATAAGTAATCTCTTTTATCAACTAATAAAATATCCTTTATACCTCACTAGTCACAATGCACTTTCAGTCTTCCTTTGATTGTATCCTCCTCTTCCATTTCAGCCCAAATTGTTTGAATGTCATTTTCCCATTGTGTTGGAGGTGTCCTACACGTTCTCTTCCAATTTCTTAGACACCACTCCACAACTGCTAAGCCTTAAAGCATGTTCTTCACAGCAGAACTCGTGCTATTGGTATTAAAACAATCACATTCACTCCACTCTGTTCTCAAAGTGCCTCGTTTCAGAGATGCTTTTGCAATGATATTCCTCACGTGGATACTCTCTTACTTGTTTCAGTCATTTGACTGCGACCATGCTGGAGCACCGCCTTTAGTCGAGCAAATCGACCCCGGGACTTATTCTTTGTAAGCCCAGTACTTATTCTATCAGTCTCTTTTTGCCGAACCGCTAAGTGACGGGGACGTAAACACACCAGCATCGGTTGTCAAGCAATGCTAATGGGACAAAGACAGACATACAAACACACACACATACATATATATATATACATATATACGACGGGCTTCTTTCAGTTTCCGTCTACCAAATCCACTCACAAGGCATTGGTCGGCCCGGGGCTATAGCAGAAGACACTTGCCCAAGATGCCATGCAGTGGGACTGAACCCAGAACCATGTGGTTGGTTAGCAAGCTACTTACCACACAGCCACTCCTACTCCTTTGCATGATTCTCTGTGTCATAGTCAGTTGTTGCTGTTTGGATGAAAGAACAGCAATTATTTTAGTAATGATTGAATTAACCCCTTCAGACCTGGGCCTCCGTCTCTAACTTTACCCCTCCCCCTACATGAGCCCCTGAGCAATGAAATAGAAAGTTGCATTTACAGCTCAAGAGTAATGATTGCAAGCAAACTGATGGACAGAGTCAGGTGCAGCTCCCTTTTCTCTCTTATTTCTTTACTGCTTAACCAGAAATCCTGCAGAGATGACATTTAAGCCATTCCTGCTATGACAGAGTTAAGTTCATTGCAGTTTCCAACGTAATGTGATGTTGGACATCACCTAACCCTAACCCTAACCCTAAACACCAATTAGACAACACACAAACAAAAAAGATGGACTGGTTTTCCTCATATTTGGAGCTTATGATATACTCTTTTACTTGTTTCAGTCATTTGACTGTGGCCATGCTGGAGCACCGCCTTTAGTCAAGCAAATTGACCCCAGGACTTATTCTTTGTAAGCCTAGTACTTATTCTATCGGTGTCTTTTGTTGAACCGCTAAGTTACGGGGACGTAAACACACCAGCATCGGTTGTCAAGAGATGTTGGGGGGACAAACAGACACACAAACATATATACACACACACATATATATACATATATACGATGGGATTCTTTCAGTTTCCGTCTACCAAATCCACTCACAAGGCTTTGGTCGACCCGAGGCTATAGTAGAAGACACTTGATTTCATATTTCTAAAAGTGGCAAGCTGGCAGAATCATTAGGGTATCAAATAAAATGCTTTGCAGTGATTCCTCTGACATTTTACATCCAAATTCTGCTAGGATCAACTTCACTCTTCATCCTGGGGTTGATGATATCAACTTATGTCTTCCCCTTCAATACTGCTGGCCTTGTGCCCAAATCACGCCATTAATGTGGTAGGCTGCTAGAACCATTCGAGTGTTGGGAAAAAAACAAATTGCAGCATCCATTCCAGCTCATTATGTTCTAAGTTCAATTTTCACTGAAATAATCTTTGCTTTTCATCCCTCCAGAGTTGATAAAACAAAGTCCCATTCAAGTATGGGGCTCAATGTAATTGACTAACTCCATCTCCTAAATGTGTAGGCCTTGGGCCAAAATTTGAAACCAATTCATTTTGTACTTCTAAACAAATAAAAAAATATTTAGTAGTGAAATTAAATTGTACTTGGGCATATTTACTTGTACATTGCTACATTTTTTTCTAAGAAAATTCAAGAGACTGGAGTATAGAAGAAGTATTAGCCATGTGTGAAGACCGGTATTCTGACTACGTACGACTATCAAGTCAACTCAGCAAAGTTACTGAAGATCTTCACAAAATTCTTTATGAATTCAGTTGCATTGCACCAAAGATGGAAAATTCATCATCGTTATCACCACAACAACTACAGCCCTCCTCAACATCACACACACAACTTAACAAGAGCGATAACTGTATATGCTGTAACTCAAGGCACACTGGATATGCGGACTGGTTCCTCAGTCCACTGCACAAACCTTATCACATGCGTCCAGATGACTACATGATTAATCAACATTACAGACCTGGATACCTTGGAGCCCTTTTTGATCTGAAGAGTAAGGCAGACATGAATGATCATAAGTTCTCAGAAGAATGTCTTGTAAAATATTTAAATGCTGCGAAGTGCAAAGATCTCTTTGATTGCAAATCAGCTGATCGTAGACTTTTAGATAAAGAAATTTTCAACTTGAATTGTAAGTATTTAATTTCCTCTCTAAAAATTCCACCATCCTCTGTCATCAGTATGTTCTTTTATTCTTTAACTTATTTTGATCAAAGGGCTGTGGCCATGCTGGAAGCTTGAAAGGTTTAGTGGGGGAAAAATGCGGACTATATTCGAGGATTTATGGTATGCGTTATCTTGTAGCTTTGGGATTTTGATAATATGATTGTAGATTTTTAGAATGACATCATAGGGTAGGTGTGAGATGGGATCTGGCTGATTTGAGCATAAAACAAGTAGAATTTTGGGGCTGAATACGGCTGGCTCGAATGCTAAAGGGTTAAAGAATATATGTCTGTAGCTAAATGTTTTTTTCATTTAGGTGCATCAATTTTTGAAATGAAGTAGAGAGAGAGGGAGGGAAGGAGGGGGAAGAAATACAGAAAGCGAAAGAAAGTGTGTGCAAAACAAAAGTGACCAGTGTTAAAATAAAGTTCTTGTATGTTACTGCAGCCAAAAACAGAGAAGATCAGCTTTTCAATATTAGTGTGCAAATGGCTAAACTTCGACTTGATAAACTGCATTTAAATGAAGAGATACTTTTGGAAACCAAAAGACAACAAGAGTTGGAAAGAACTAGACCACCTCGAAAATTTTGGTAAGGATTCTGTCTCTCTTCAAGACTTCCACTTACTGTTTGTGATACTGTAAGATGACTTGTATGTCCAATTTTGGCCAAATGCATTTTTTTTAATATTTATTTTTGCATGCAATAGCCAGTTCTTTTGGTCAAACTACCATATCTCCAGCTGCTTTAGATGCCAGGATATAAAAAATTGTCAAAGTGTAGTACAACGGTTTTGCTATGGAATGGTGGAACTATTTTTGCGTTTTCTGAAAAAGCAATATTTTGGACTTGTATGACACTTTTGCATAATAGCAACAATGTGTGTGTGTGTGTGTGTGTGTGAGTGTGTGTGTACGTGTGTGTGTTTGTCTGTGTGTGTATGCATATACACACACACACAGAGTAAATTCCATTGTATATATCTCTTGTTAAACATGTACAGTTCCAGACCATATATGTGTATGTATCTCTCTCTCTATCTCTATGGTTCTCTGTATATAATAATAATAATAATCTTCTGAACTACAAAAATCAAAGACACCATTCACCCACAAAATTATAGGCCAGTAACCTACCTCAAAACAACCTGTAAAACTCTCAGGTCAGTTATCTGTAACTGGCTCGTAATACACCTGGAAAATAACATCGTTTTACCAGAAGAACAAAAAGGTGTCTGAAAGAGACGTATTGTTGTTGCTTCTGGTAAAGCAAGTCATTATAGGGGACTGTAAAAAGAGAAAGACAAACCTCAACATGACTTGGATTGATTACCAGAAGGCATTTGACAGTCCTCCACCTTTCTGGATACTGGAGTCTCTCCACCCAAATAAAGTACCATAAATCCTCGAGTATAGTCCGCCCTTGTGTATAATATGCACCCCTTCTCTAACTTGAGTCAAGGAGGTCTATATAATGTCCTTGGTTTGTAAAACTGTATACGGTAACGTCCTTTATTATTATTGCATATATAACATAATGCAAACGTGTAGCTTTTTTGTGCATTTTGTTTGCAGAAAATAAAGAAATAACAGTAATAATGTTTAGTAAATGTTGCTTACTGCAAGTTATGGATGATTCTTTTATGACTTCATTGCTTTCAGGCTTAGCTTAAGGTATTTTCACACCCAACATTACAAAATGCGTCTGAATAAACATTGCCGGACAGCAAATGGAGACTTGGACATGGCTTAGAAAATATTTTTCATTTTTAACCTCATGTGTAATACACATACATACACACACATATTGTCTGTGTGTGTATCATCATCATCGTTGTTTAACGTCCACTTTCCATGCTAGCATTGGTTGGACGATTTTGACTGAGGGCTGGCGAACCAGATGGCTGCACCAGGCTCCAATCTTGATTTGGCAGAGTTTCTACAGCTGGATGCCCTTCCTAACGCCAACCACTCCGAGAGTGTAGTGGGTGCTTTTTACGTGCCACCAGCACGGGACCAGTCAGGCAGTACTGGCAATGACCTCGCTCGAATCTTTTTACACATACCACCAGCAAAGGTGCCAGTAAGGCGATGTTGGTAACGATCACCCAAATTGTCTGGCAATGGGAAATATTATCTTGGTTGGAAACAAATGAGGATTAGTGACAAGAAGAGTATCTGGCTGTAGAAAATTTACCCAACAAATTCCTTCTAACCCATGCAAACGTGGAAAAGGAGACATTCAATGATGATACTATATAGATATATATATGCAGCTAATATTTACTGTTTGCCAGCAGGAATTATTTTGTTTTTTAGGAAGTATATTTCTTTTTCAGATAACAATTTAATTACCATATTCATGTATACACATTTCCACCACCACCACTATGACTAATACCACTGTCACCAACACCACCTTTATTACTATACTTTCTATTCTAAACCCACTTTCTTTGTTGCAGGTATATGTTACGAACAAGGGAGTTCACCATAGAACACATGAAGAACCAGAACATGTTAAAATATTATGAATATTTAAATGATATTCTAAATTACCGAAAACAATTATTGAAAGCTTCTCGAGATGCTAAACGGCACTTTTTACAATGTTTATATTAAGAAAAAATATTAAATATTTTTTTTAATAACATTTACTGTTACATTATATTCTTGTCAAAGATGCATAAATCTGCTCAGAGCAATCTCCTAGCTTGCTCTCCAACTTCAAGCTTTCATGGAATATAAAACTGTACAATATAATTCAACTCATATTCCAAGACCATCTCAACCCATATTAACTTGAAAAAATTTACCATAGATATAGGCAGGATTGTATAGTTTAGAAGATCCCTTCACAACCATGTGATTTCAGGTGCAAAGCTTTAGACTGGCTAATGCTTTGTTAGTAAAACTTGTAGGCAGAAACTGTATGGGTGGCTCTGTGTTCAGTCTCACTGCATCGCACCTTGGGCAATTACTAAAGCCTTGTGACTGGATTTGGTTCATGGAAACTGAAAAAAAGCCGATCATATATGTTTGTGTGTGTATTTGTCTCGATATGGTGTGATAATTGCTGTGAGTGTAATTGTCATACTAGCAGTATCTTTCATTTTCAGGCTTCCGTGAAAACATGTTCAACCACGGGAAAATATTGGTTTCAAATTTTGGCACAAGGCCAATAAGTTTGGCGGAGGAAGTAAGTCGATTACACTGATCCCAGTACTTAACTGGTACCTATTTTACCAACCCCCAAAAGGTGAAAAGCAAAAATTGGCAGAATTTGAACTCAGAATGTAAAGGCAGATGAAATTCCACTAAGCATTCTGCCCAGGTGTGCTAACAATTCTGCTAGCTCACTGCCTTTCAACCATGGGAAATTATTACCTTGCTTAGAAACAGGTGAGGAGTGGCAGCAGGAAAGGCATCCGGCAAGGATGAAAACATGAACAGTAAAATGGTTACGAGGAGGACGATGATTTAGAGTACACCACAAGAGACTTTGTCTATTAGCTAATTTATCCATCAAGCTGCTTATTAATTTGGAATGACTGGAAGTAATCATGTGTGAATCATGCTCCTCATAGGGTTTGGTTGAACTTTATAATGTTCATGTTGTTGTTGTGGTAATATTTCACCCTTGCACCATCCCCTAGGATGTTTGACCTCAGTTCTGCAAGCCATTGTCAATTCTATGTTTCTCACCCACCTATAGAAGTAAACCTCAAATTTGTGTATCACACACATTTTAGACTGAAGAAGTTTGGTTAACTAAATTATTGGTAGTGTTTGGATGATTTCTAGTAACACATGATGCCAGAAGATGGCAGGACCATAGTTAGGAAGAACTCTTTTACTCTTTTCTATCATTGAATTGGGGTCATGCTAGTGCTTTGCCTCGAAGGGTTTAGTTGATCAAATTGAGTCCAGTGCTAATTTTTAAAAATCTTATTCCATCAGTCTCTTTTGCTGAACTTATGGAGGTGTAAGCGAATCAACCCCAGTTGTCAAGTGATGATGGGGAACAAACACAAAGATCTGCATGCGTACACACACACACACATGACATCCAGCCATAGAAACCATGCTAAAGCAGCCATTGTACCTCAACACAGTCCTCTGGTTCATCAGATCCTGTTGAACCATTCGGCCCATGCCAGTATGGGACACAGACAGATGTTAAATGATGCTGATAGGGCTTCCATGCGGTTTCCATCTACCAAATTCAAGGAGCACTAATAGAAGACCCTTGTATAAGGTGCTGTAGAGTGGATTCTGATTCTGAGACCAGACAGTAGCGAAGCTAACCGTGCAGCAATGCCTGGAATTATGACGGGTTTTAATACAGAAACAAATACTTGAAAATGAAAGACCAATAAAACAAAAAGGAAAATAGAGAGAAAAAAGGAAGAGAGAAGGAAAGGAAGAAAGGAAAAACTAAGTTGGACCACCACAAAAGGGATAAGCAGAAATACACAAACAACATGATAAAGCAAGTGAAATGAATTTATATTTATTTATAAATCGATTTCACTTATGCTGTTTATATATTTTTTGTTTAGCCCCTTTTCTGGTGGTCCAACTTAGTTTTTCCTTTCTTTCTCTTTTTTCTACTTATTCTCTATCTTTTCTATCTCCTTCTTTTCTTCCTTCTTAGTCCCTCTTTCTCTGCCAGTTGCTATCTTTCGACTTCTCTCTCAGAATACTTATAAATATCTTGCCATCTACCCAGCTCTAGGCATTGGTTCTCTGCAACATAATCTTGCAAAGTATTCTCTGATGATCTGTTGTGGCTGGGCACTCAACTGCACTTGGAACATTCAATGCAGAGTTCCAAACTACCACATTGGTGACAGATACATAGGAATAAAATACTATAAATTTGTGTTTAAAATGATTTCTCATCTATGTATATAAATTGTAGTAGGACCAGTCAAGGGATCATGATGAAACACAGTTGATTAGTTTTGCATAAATATAACTTGTACAGAAAATACAAATGACTCACTAATTGACCAATAACATTTATTAATCAAGGCATCAAATACCGTTAATCACACATCGAGATTAGACAAAAAATTCTGATAACAGGTGCTATACAAGTCCATTTTGAAAGCAACAGATGGTGCTTATAATGTGATAATGAAATCTGTAAATAAAAGGGGACGGAGGAGGTCAATCAAGAACAACATACAGACTGAGTGCATCTGATGTAACATTACAAATGTTTGTAGCCTTCTGGCATATTTTTTCACTGAGTATGAATGGATGTTTAGTTGGAAATAGTCTGCTACAATGGAGAATGCAACAGAAAGCGAAGCCAGTAGAAAGAATAAAAAAAACATGAGAGTGGAAATAGGAATTTTATTACTCATATTTCTCTATCCTAAGCAATAATCATCCCAGCTTTCGGCACACCAACTCTTCCTTGTTGATGCCACGTATATATTAATGAGATTATAATCTACTGCAACTTCTAAAATAATTTGAGTATGCTGATAACAAAATGAAACCACATTCCCATCTATTTCCCTAATTAGTGAGTAGGGGATGCCATTCGTTCATTACCACTTCCAATCTCCACTTCTGGTTTTAAAAGGGTTTTTTCTGCTGACCATCCTCTCCATTACAGCAGCTATTTTCAATTAAATAATTCATTTGTACCTGACGAAAAGACATTTGTGATATTATGTGAGATGTGCTCAATGTGCTTTTACCTCTCCCACCCCTTTTATTCATACACACACACACACACCACACACACACACACACACACACACACACACACACACACACACACACACACAGATACAAAACAATTTGTGTTACACATACAAAATAATTGTCTTTGTTACACACAAGATACAATAATTTTGAATTCTAAAATTGGCACAAGGCCACATTTAAAAAAACAGTCAGTTAAATTGACTTCATTGCATCACTGATATTTATTTTACCAACTCTTGCAGAATGAAAATCAAAAGCTGGGTTTCAGTAGGATTTGAACTCAAAATGCAAAGAAATAGGTGCAGCTACAGTTGTTGTGTGCTTAAAAAGTTCTTTTCACACACACACACACACACACATAGTAGACTTCTTTCAGTGTCTGTCTTCTAAATCCACTCACAATGTTTTTGGTCTGCTCATTGAACTAAAGATACTTGCCCAAGGTGCCATACAAAGGGATCAAACCTCGAACTGTGTATTTAGGAAGGGAACTTTTTAACCATACAGCCACGTCAGCTTGTGGGAAAAAATTCTTACACTAGAATTAAATATTTTATAACCAGTATTATTTACAATTTTTTTTTCTTTTTTTTTTAAACACAATAACATTTTAAATGCTGTTTGTAACAAATGCTATTTCAGAAACACTTACAGCCTCCCAATATCACCAGTTCCAAGTTATATTTGATCTCTCGCTAAAACTGGAACCATACTGCTTATGAACCACATGGTTCCAGATTCAGTCCCACTGTGTGGCACCTTGGGCAAGTGTCTTCTACTATAGCCTCAGGCCAACCAAAGCCATGTGAGTGGATTTGGTAGACAGAAACTGAAAGAAGCCCGTCGTATATATATATATATATATATATATATATATATATATATTATATATATATATATGTATGTGTGTGTGTATATGCTTGTGTGTCTGTGTTTGTCCCCCTAGCATCGTTTGACAACCGATGCTGGTGTGTTTACATCCCCGTAATTTAGCAGTTCGGCAAAAGAGACCGATAGAATAAGTACTAGGCTTACAAAGAATAAGTCCTGGGGTCAATTTGCTCAACTAAAGGCAGTGCTCCAGCATGGCCACAGTAAAATGACTGAAACAAGTAAGAAAAAGAGATCCTCAGTGCTTTGTGTGCTTCGACTGAAAGGAAAAATAAAAAGCAAAAATGCAACAAAAATAAAAAGCAAAAATGCAACAAAAATAAAAAGCAAAAATGCAACAAACAGATTTGTTTTAGTGAAAGGCGAAACTTTCTGAAGTGAAACTGAACTTACATCAAGTGTTCAAGGTACATGTGGTATTTGCTTTCCATGCTGGCATGGGTTAGATGGATTGACTGAAACTGGCCAGCTGGAGGGCTGCACCAGGTTCCAATCTGATGGCTGGATGCTCTTCCTTATGCCAAACACTCCAAGACTGTAATGGGTGCCAGTTACATGAGACCAGTATCAGCCACGACTACAATTTCACTTGGCTTGATGGGTCTTCTCAAGCGTGGCATATCGCCAAAGGTCTTGGTCACTTGTCATTGCCTCCATGAGGCCCAGTGTTCAAAAGGTGCTTTTTACGTGCCACTGGCACATGACACCAGCATTGACCATGACTACAATTTCACTTGGCTTGATGGGTCTTCTCAAGCGTGGCATATCGCCAAAGGTCTTGGTCACTTGTCATTGCCTCCATGAGGCCCAGTGTTCAAAAGGTGCTTTTTACGTGCCACTGGCACATGACACCAGCATTGACCATGACTACAATTTCACTTGGCTTGATGGGTCTTCTCAAGCGTGGCATATCGCCAAAGGTCTTGGTCATTGTCATTGCCTCCATGAGGCCCAGTGTTCAAAAGGTGCTTTTTACGTGCCACTGGCACATGACACAGCATTGACCATGACTACAATTTCACTTGGCTTGATGGGTCTTCTCAAGCGTGGCATATCGCCAAAGGTCTTGGTCACTTGTCATTGCTCCATGAGGCCCAGTGTTCAAAAGGTGCTTTTTACGTGCCACTGGCACATGACACCAGCATTGACCATGACTACAATTTCACTTGGCTTGATGGGTCTTCTCAAGCGTGGCATATCGCCAAAGGTCTTGGTCACTTGTCATTGCCTCCATGAGGCCCAGTGTTCAAAAGGTGCTTTTTACGTGCCACTGGCACATGACACCAGCATTGACCATGACTACAATTTCACTTGGCTTGATGGGTCTTCTCAAGCGTGGCATATCGCCAAAGGTCTTGGTCACTTGTCATTGCCTCCATGAGGCCAGTGTTCAAAAGGTGCTTTTTACGTGCCACTGGCACATGACACCAGCATTGACCATGACTACAATTTCACTTGGCTTGATGGGTCTTCTCAAGCGTGGCATATCGCCAAAGGTCTTGGTCACTTGTCATTGCCTCCATGAGGCCCAGTGTTCAAAAGGTGCTTTTTACGTGCCACTGGCACATGACACCAGCATTGACCATGACTACAATTTCACTTGGCTTGATGGGTCTTCTCAAGCGTGGCATATCGCCAAAGGTCTTGGTCACTTGTCATTGCCTCCATGAGGCCCAGTGTTCAAAAGGTGCTTTTTACGTGCCACTGGCACATGACACCAGCATTGACCATGACTACAATTTCACTTGGCTTGATGGGTCTTCTCAAGCGTGGCATATCGCCAAAGGTCTTGGTCACTTGTCATTGCCTCCATGAGGCCCAGTGTTCAAAAGGTGCTTTTTACGTGCCACTGGCACATGACACCAGCATTGACCATGACTACAATTTCACTTGGCTTGATGGGTCTTCTCAAGCGTGGCATATCGCCAAAGGTCTTGGTCACTTGTCATTGCCTCCATGAGGCTCAGTGTTCAAAAGGTGCTTTTTACGTGCCACTGGCACATGACACCAGCATTGACCATGACTACAATTTCACTTGGCTTGATGGGTCTTCTCAAGCGTGGCATATCGCCAAAGGTCTTGGTCACTTGTCATTGCCTCCATGAGGCTCAGTGTTCAAAAGGTGCTTTTTACGTGCCACTGGCACATGACACCAGCATTGACCATGACTACAATTTCACTTGGCTTGATGGGTCTTCTCAAGCGTGGCATATCGCCAAAGGTCTTGGTCACTTGTCATTGCCTCCATGAGGCCCAGTGTTCAAAAGGTGCTTTTTACGTGCCACTGGCACATGACACCAGCATTGACCATGACTACAATTTCACTTGGCTTGATGGGTCTTCTCAAGCGTGGCATATCGCCAAAGGTCTTGGTCACTTGTCATTGCCTCCATGAGGCCCAGTGTTCAAAAGGTGCTTTTTACGTGCCACTGGCACATGACACCAGCATTGACCATGACTACAATTTCACTTGGCTTGATGGTCTTCTCAAGCGTGGCATATCGCCAAGGTCTTGGTCACTTGTCATTGCCTCCATGAGGCCCAGTGTTCAAAAGGTGTTTTTACGTGCCACTGGCACATGACACCAGCATTGACCATGACTACAATTTCACTTGGCTTGATGGGTCTTCTCAAGCGTGGCATATCGCCAAAGGTCTTGGTCACTTGTCATTGCCTCCATGAGGCCCAGTGTTCAAAAGGTGCTTTTTACGTGCCACTGGCACATGACACCAGCATTGACCATGACTACAATTTCACTTGGCTTGATGGGTCTTCTCAAGCGTGGCATATCGCCAAAGGTCTTGGTCACTTGTCATTGCCTCCATGAGGCCCAGTGTTCAAAAGGTGCTTTTACGTGCCACTGGCACATGACACCAGCATTGACCATGACTACAATTTCACTTGGCTTGATGGGTCTTCTCAAGCGTGGCATATCGCCAAAGGTCTTGGTCACTTGTCATTGCCTCCATGAGGCCCAGTGTTCGAAAGGTGCTTTTTACGTGCCACTGGCACATGACACCAGCATTGACCATGACTACAATTTCACTTGGCTTGATGGGTCTTCTCAAGCGTGGCATATCGCCAAAGGTCTTGGTCACTTGTCATTGCCTCCATGAGGCCCAGTGTTCAAAAGGTGCTTTTTACGTGCCACTGGCACATGACACCAGCATTGACCATGACTACAATTTCACTTGGCTTGATGGGTCTTCTCAAGCGTGGCATATCGCCAAAGGTCTTGGTCACTTGTCATTGCCTCCATGAGGCCCAGTGTTCAAAAGGTGCTTTTTACGTGCCACTGGCACATGACACCAGCATTGACCATGACTACAATTTCACTTGGCTTGATGGGTCTTCTCAAGCGTGGCATATCGCCAAAGGTCTTGGTCACTTGTCATTGCCTCCATGAGGCCCAGTGTTCAAAAGGTGCTTTTTACGTGCCACTGGCACATGACACCAGCATTGACCATGACTACAATTTCACTTGGCTTGATGGGTCTTCTCAAGCGTGGCATATCGCCAAAGGTCTTGGTCACTTGTCATTGCCTCCATGAGGCCCAGTGTTCAAAAGGTGCTTTTTACGTGCCACTGGCACATGACACCAGCATTGACCATGACTACAATTTCACTTGGCTTGATGGGTCTTCTCAAGCGTGGCATATCGCCAAAGGTCTTGGTCACTTGTCATTGCCTCCATGAGGCCCAGTGTTCAAAAGGTGCTTTTTACGTGCCACTGGCACATGACACCAGCATTGACCATGACTACAATTTCACTTGGCTTGATGGGTCTTCTCAAGCGTGGCATATCGCCAAAGGTCTTGGTCACTTGTCATTGCCTCCATGAGGCCCAGTGTTCAAAAGGTGCTTTTTACGTGCCACTGGCACATGACACCAGCATTGACCATGACTACAATTTCACTTGGCTTGATGGGTCTTCTCAAGCGTGGCATATCGCCAAAGGTCTTGGTCACTTGTCATTGCCTCCATGAGGCAGTGTTCAAAAGGTGCTTTTTACGTGCCACTGGCACATGACACCAGCATTGACCATGACTACAATTTCACTTGGCTTGATGGGTCTTCTCAAGCGTGGCATATCGCCAAAGGTCTTGGTCACTTGTCATTGCCTCCATGAGGCCCAGTGTTCAAAAGGTGCTTTTTACGTGCCACTGGCACATGACACCAGCATTGACCATGACTACAATTTCACTTGGCTTGATGGGTCTTCTCAAGCGTGGCATATCGCCAAAGGTCTTGGTCACTTGTCATTGCCTCCATGAGGCCCAGTGTTCAAAAGGTGCTTTTTACGTGCCACTGGCACATGACACCAGCATTGACCATGACTACAATTTCACTTGGCTTGATGGGTCTTCTCAAGCGTGGCATATCGCCAAAGGTCTTGGTCACTTGTCATTGCCTCCATGAGGCCCAGTGTTCAAAAGGTGCTTTTTACGTGCCACTGGCACATGACACCAGCATTGACCATGACT
Organism: Octopus sinensis; assembly: GCF_006345805.1. Taxonomy (NCBI): domain Eukaryota; kingdom Metazoa; phylum Mollusca; class Cephalopoda; order Octopoda; family Octopodidae; genus Octopus; species Octopus sinensis. The sequence goes on along the minus strand of NC_043018.1, from coordinate 11,716,089 downwards.
ACAATTTCACTTGGCTTGATGGGTCTTCTCAAGCGTGGCATATCGCCAAAGGTCTTGGTCACTTGTCATTGCCTCCATGAGGCCCAGTGTTCAAAAGGTGCTTTTTACGTGCCACTGGCACATGACACCAGCATTGACCATGACTACAATTTCACTTGGCTTGATGGGTCTTCTCAAGCGTGGCATATCGCCAAAGGTCTTGGTCACTTGTCATTGCCTCCATGAGGCCCAGTGTTCAAAAGGTGCTTTTTACGTGCCACTGGCACATGACACCAGCATTGACCATGACTACAATTTCACTTGGCTTGATGGGTCTTCTCAAGCGTGGCATATCGCCAAAGGTCTTGGTCACTTGTCATTGCCTCCATGAGGCCCAGTGTTCAAAAGGTGCTTTTTACGTGCCACTGGCACATGACACCAGCATTGACCATGACTACAATTTCACTTGGCTTGATGGGTCTTCTCAAGCGTAGCATATCGCCAAAGGTCTTGGTCACTTGTCATTGCCTCCATGAGGCCCAGTGTTCAAAAGGTGCTTTTTACGTGCCACTGGCACATGACACCAGCATTGACCATGACTACAATTTCACTTGGCTTGATGGGTCTTCTCAAGCGTAGCATATCGCCAAACGTCTTGGTCACTTGTCATTGCCTCCATGAGGCCCAGTGTTCAAAAGGTGCTTTTTACGTGCCACTGGCACATGACACCAGCATTGACCATGACTACAATTTCACTTGGCTTGATGGGTCTTCTCAAGCGTGGCATATCGCCAAAGGTCTTGGTCACTTGTCATTGCCTCCATGAGGCCCAGTGTTCAAAAGGTGCTTTTTACGTGCCACTGGCACATGACACCAGCATTGACCATGACTACAATTTCACTTGGCTTGATGGGTCTTCTCAAGCGTGGCATATCGCCAAAGGTCTTGGTCACTTGTCATTGCCTCCATGAGGCCCAGTGTTCAAAAGGTGCTTTTTACGTGCCACTGGCACATGACACCAGCATTGACCATGACTACAATTTCACTTGGCTTGATGGGTCTTCTCAAGCGTAGCATATCGCCAAACGTCTTGGTCACTTGTCATTGCCTCCATGAGGCCCAGTGTTCAAAAGGTGCTTTTTACGTGCCACTGGCACATGACACCAGCATTGACCATGACTACAATTTCACTTGGCTTGATGGGTCTTCTCAAGCGTGGCATATCGCCAAAGGTCTTGGTCACTTGTCATTGCCTCCATGAGGCCCAGTGTTCAAAAGGTGCTTTTTACGTGCCACTGGCACATGACACCAGCATTGACCATGACTACAATTTCTCTTGGCTTGATGGGTCTTCTCAAGCGTGGCATATCGCCAAAGGTCTTGGTCACTTGTCATTGCCTCCATGAGGCCCAGTGTTCAAAAGGTGCTTTTTACGTGTCACTGGCACATGACACCAGCATTGACCATGACTACAATTTCACTTGGCTTGATGGGTCTTCTCAAGCGTGGCATATCGCCAAAGGTCTTGGTCACTTGTCATTGCCTCCATGAGGCCCAGTGTTCAAAAGGTGCTTTTTACGTGTCACTGGCACATGACACCAGCATTGACCATGACTACAATTTCACTTGGCTTGATGGGTCTTCTCAAGCGTGGCATATCGCCAAAGGTCTTGGTCACTTGTCATTGCCTCCATGAGGCCCAGTGTTCAAAAGGTGCTTTTTACGTGTCACTGGCACATGACACCAGCATTGACCATGACTACAATTTCACTTGGCTTGATGGGTCTTCTCAAGCGTGGCATATCGCCAAAGGTCTCGGTCACTTGTCATTGCCTCCATGAGGCCCAGTGTTCAAAAGGTGCTTTTTACGTGCCACTGGCACATGACACCAGCATTGACCATGACTACAATTTCACTTGGCTTGATGGGTCTTCTCAAGCGTGGCATATCGCCAAAGGTCTTGGTCATTTGTCATTGCCTCCATGAGGCCCAGTGTTCAAAAGGTGCTTTTTACGTGCCACTGGCACATGACACCAGCATTGACCATGACTACAATTTCACTTGGCTTGATGGGTCTTCTCAAGCGTGGCATATCGCCAAAGGTCTTGGTCATTTGTCATTGCCTCCATGAGGCCCAGTGTTCAAAAGGTGCTTTTTACGTGCCACTGGCACATGACACCAGCATTGACCATGACTACAATTTCACTTGGCTTGATGGGTCTTCTCAAGCGTGGCATATCGCCAAAGGTCTTGGTCACTTGTCATTGCCTCCATGAGGCCCAGTGTTCAAAAGGTGCTTTTTACGTGCCACTGGCACATGACACCAGCATTGACCATGACTACAATTTCACTTGGCTTGATGGGTCTTCTCAAGCGTGGCATATCGCCAAAGGTCTTGGTCACTTGTCATTGCCTCCATGAGGCCCAGTGTTCAAAAGGTGCTTTTTACGTGCCACTGGCACATGACACCAGCATTGACCATGACTACAATTTCACTTGGCTTGATGGGTCTTCTCAAGCGTGGCATATCGCCAAAGGTCTTGGTCACTTGTCATTGCCTCCATGAGGCCAGTGTTCAAAAGGTGCTTTTTACGTGCCACTGGCACATGACACCAGCATTGACCATGACTACAATTTCACTTGGCTTGATGGGTCTTCTCAAGCGTGGCATATCGCCAAAGGTCTTGGTCACTTGTCATTGCCTCCATGAGGCCCAGTGTTCAAAAGGTGCTTTTTACGTGCCACTGGCACATGACACCAGCATTGACCATGACTACAATTTCACTTGGCTTGATGGGTCTTCTCAAGCGTGGCATATCGCCAAAGGTCTTGGTCACTTGTCATTGCCTCCATGAGGCCCAGTGTTCAAAAGGTGCTTTTTACGTGCCACTGGCACATGACACCAGCATTGACCATGACTACAATTTCACTTGGCTTGATGGGTCTTCTCAAGCGTGGCATATCGCCAAAGGTCTTGGTCACTTGTCATTGCCTCCATGAGGCCCAGTGTTCAAAAGGTGCTTTTTACGTGCCACTGGCACATGACACCAGCATTGACCATGACTACAATTTCACTTGGCTTGATGGGTCTTCTCAAGCGTGGCATATCGCCAAAGGTCTTGGTCACTTGTCATTGCCTCCATGAGGCCCAGTGTTCAAAAGGTGCTTTTTACGTGCCACTGGCACATGACACCAGCATTGACCATGACTACAATTTCACTTGGCTTGATGGGTCTTCTCAAGCGTGGCATATCGCCAAAGGTCTTGGTCACTTGTCATTGCCTCCATGAGGCCCAGTGTTCAAAAGGTGCTTTTTACGTGCCACTGGCACATGACACCAGCATTGACCATGACTACAATTTCACTTGGCTTGATGGGTCTTCTCAAGCGTGGCATATCGCCAAAGGTCTTGGTCACTTGTCATTGCCTCCATGAGGCTCAGTGTTCAAAAGGTGCTTTTTACGTGCCACTGGCACATGACACCAGCATTGACCATGACTACAATTTCACTTGGCTTGATGGGTCTTCTCAAGCGTGGCATATCGCCAAAGGTCTCGGTCACTTGTCATTGCCTCCATGAGGCCCAGTGTTCAAAAGGTGCTTTTTACGTGCCACTGGCACATGACACCAGCATTGACCATGACTACAATTTCACTTGGCTTGATGGGTCTTCTCAAGCGTGGCATATCGCCAAAGGTCTTGGTCACTTGTCATTGCCTCCATGAGGCCCAGTGTTCAAAAGGTGCTTTTTACGTGCCACTGGCACATGACACCAGCATTGACCATGACTACAATTTCACTTGGCTTGATGGGTCTTCTCAAGCGTGGCATATCGCCAAAGGTCTTGGTCACTTGTCATTGCCTCCATGAGGCCCAGTGTTCAAAAGGTGCTTTTTACGTGCCACTGGCACATGACACCAGCATTGACCATGACTACAATTTCACTTGGCTTGATGGGTCTTCTCAAGCGTGGCATATCGCCAAAGGTCTTGGTCACTTGTCATTGCCTCCATGAGGCCCAGTGTTCAAAAGGTTTTTTACGTGCCACTGGCACATGACACCAGCATTGACCATGACTACAATTTCACTTGGCTTGATGGGTCTTCTCAAGCGTGGCATATCGCCAAAGGTCTTGGTCACTTGTCATTGCCTCCATGAGGCCCAGTGTTCAAAAGGTGCTTTTTACGTGCCACTGGCACATGACACCAGCATTGACCATGACTACAATTTCACTTGGCTTGATGGGTCTTCTCAAGCGTGGCATATCGCCAAAGGTCTTGGTCACTTGTCATTGCCTCCATGAGGCCCAGTGTTCAAAAGGTGCTTTTTACGTGCCACTGGCACATGACACCAGCATTGACCATGACTACAATTTCACTTGGCTTGATGGGTCTTCTCAAGCGTGGCATATCGCCAAAGGTCTTGGTCACTTGTCATTGCCTCCATGAGGCCCAGTGTTCAAAAGGTGCTTTTTACGTGCCACTGGCACATGACACCAGCATTGACCATGACTACAATTTCACTTGGCTTGATGGGTCTTCTCAAGCGTGGCATATCGCCAAAGGTCTTGGTCACTTGTCATTGCCTCCATGAGGCCCAGTGTTCAAAAGGTGCTTTTTACGTGCCACTGGCACATGACACCAGCATTGACCATGACTACAATTTCACTTGGCTTGATGGGTCTTCTCAAGCGTGGCATATCGCCAAAGGTCTTGGTCACTTGTCATTGCCTCCATGAGGCCCAGTGTTCAAAAGGTGCTTTTTACGTGCCACTGGCACATGACACCAGCATTGACCATGACTACAATTTCACTTGGCTTGATGGGTCTTCTCAAGCGTGGCATATCGCCAAAGGTCTTGGTCACTTGTCATTGCCTCCATGAGGCCCAGTGTTCAAAAGGTGCTTTTTACGTGCCACTGGCACATGACACCAGCATTGACCATGACTACAATTTCACTTGGCTTGATGGGTCTTCTCAAGCGTGGCATATCGCCAAAGGTCTTGGTCACTTGTCATTGCCTCCATGAGGCTCAGTGTTCAAAAGGTGCTTTTTACGTGCCACTGGCACATGAACCAGCATTGACCATGACTACAATTTCACTTGGCTTGATGGGTCTTCTCAAGCGTGGCATATCGCCAAAGGTCTTGGTCACTTGTCATTGCCTCCATGAGGCCCAGTGTTCAAAAGGTGCTTTTTACGTGCCACTGGCACATGACACCAGCATTGACCATGACTACAATTTCACTTGGCTTGATGGGTTCTCAAGCGTGGCATATCGCCAAAGGTCTTGGTCACTTGTCATTGCCTCCATGAGGCCCAGTGTTCAAAAGGTGCTTTTTACGTGCCACTGGCACATGACACCAGCATTGACCATGACTACAATTTCACTTGGCTTGATGGGTCTTCTCAAGCGTGGCATATCGCCAAAGGTCTTGGTCACTTGTCATTGCCTCCATGAGGCCCAGTGTTCAAAAGGTGCTTTTTACGTGCCACTGGCACATGACACCAGCATTGACCATGACTACAATTTCACTTGGCTTGATGGGTCTTCTCAAGCGTGGCATATCGCCAAAGGTCTTGGTCACTTGTCATTGCCTCCATGAGGCCCAGTGTTCAAAAGGTGCTTTTTACGTGCCACTGGCACATGACACCAGCATTGACCATGACTACAATTTCACTTGGCTTGATGGGTCTTCTCAAGCGTGGCATATCGCCAAAGGTCTTGGTCACTTGTCATTGCCTCCATGAGGCTCAGTGTTCAAAAGGTGCTTTTTACGTGCCACTGGCACATGACACCAGCATTGACCATGACTACAATTTCACTTGGCTTGATGGGTCTTCTCAAGCGTGGCATATCGCCAAAGGTCTTGGTCACTTGTCATTGCCTCCATGAGGCTCAGTGTTCAAAAGGTGCTTTTTACGTGCCACTGGCACATGACACCAGCATTGACCATGACTACAATTTCACTTGGCTTGATGGGTCTTCTCAAGCGTGGCATATCGCCAAAGGTCTTGGTCACTTGTCATTGCCTCCATGAGGCTCAGTGTTCAAAAGGTGCTTTTACGTGCCACTGGCACATGACACCAGCATTGACCATGACTACAATTTCACTTGGCTTGATGGGTCTTCTCAAGCGTGGCATATCGCCAAAGGTCTTGGTCACTTGTCATTGCCTCCATGAGGCCCAGTGTTCAAAAGGTGCTTTTTACGTGCCACTGGCACATGACACCAGCATTGACCATGACTACAATTTCACTTGGCTTGATGGGTCTTCTCAAGCGTGGCATATCGCCAAAGGTCTTGGTCACTTGTCATTGCCTCCATGAGGCTCAGTGTTCAAAAGGTGCTTTTTACGTGCCACTGGCACATGACACCAGCATTGACCATGACTACAATTTCACTTGGCTTGATGGGTCTTCTCAAGCGTGGCATATCGCCAAAGGTCTTGGTCACTTGTCATTGCCTCCATGAGGCCCAGTGTTCAAAAGGTGCTTTTTACGTGCCACTGGCACATGACACCAGCATTGACCATGACTACAATTTCACTTGGCTTGATGGGTCTTCTCAAGCGTGGCATATCGCCAAAGGTCTTGGTCACTTGTCATTGCCTCCATGAGGCCCAGTGTTCAAAAGGTGCTTTTTACGTGCCACTGGCACATGACACCAGCATTGACCATGACTACAATTTCACTTGGCTTGATGGGTCTTCTCAAGCGTGGCATATCGCCAAAGGTCTTGGTCACTTGTCATTGCCTCCATGAGGCCCAGTGTTCAAAAGGTGCTTTTTACGTGCCACTGGCACATGACACCAGCATTGACCATGACTACAATTTCACTTGGCTTGATGGGTCTTCTCAAGCGTGGCATATCGCCAAAGGTCTTGGTCACTTGTCATTGCCTCCATGAGGCCCAGTGTTCAAAAGGTGCTTTTTACGTGCCACTGGCACATGACACCAGCATTGACCATGACTACAATTTCACTTGGCTTGATGGGTCTTCTCAAGCGTGGCATATCGCCAAAGGTCTGGTCACTTGTCATTGCCTCCATGAGGCTCAGTGTTCAAAAGGTGCTTTTTACGTGCCACTGGCACATGACACCAGCATTGACCATGACTACAATTTCACTTGGCTTGATGGGTCTTCTCAAGCGTGGCATATCGCCAAACGTCTTGGTCACTTGTCATTGCCTCCATGAGGCCCAGTGTTCAAAAGGTGCTTTTTACGTGCCACTGGCACATGACACCAGCATTGACCATGACTACAATTTCACTTGGCTTGATGGGTCTTCTCAAGCGTGGCATATCGCCAAAGGTCTTGGTCACTTGTCATTGCCTCCATGAGGCCCAGTGTTCAAAAGGTGCTTTTTACGTGCCACTGGCACATGACACCAGCATTGACCATGACTACAATTTCACTTGGCTTGATGGGTTCTCAAGCGTGGCATATCGCCAAAGGTCTTGGTCACTTGTCATTGCCTCCATGAGGCTCAGTGTTCAAAAGGTGCTTTTACGTGCCACTGGCACATGACACCAGCATTGACCATGACTACAATTTCACTTGGCTTGATGGGTCTTCTCAAGCGTGGCATATCGCCAAACGTCTTGGTCACTTGTCATTGCCTCCATGAGGCCCAGTGTTCAAAAGGTGTTTTACGTGCCACTGGCACATGACACCAGCATTGACCATGACTACAATTTCACTTGGCTTGATGGGTCTTCTCAAGCGTGGCATATCGCCAAAGGTCTTGGTCACTTGTCATTGCCTCCATGAGGCCCAGTGTTCAAAAGGTGCTTTTTACGTGCCACTGGCACATGACACCAGCATTGACCATGACTACAATTTCACTTGGCTTGATGGGTCTTCTCAAGCGTGGCATATCGCCAAACGTCTTGGTCACTTGTCATTGCCTCCATGAGGCCCAGTGTTCAAAAGGTGCTTTTACGTGCCACTGGCACATGACACCAGCATTGACCATGACTACAATTTCACTTGGCTTGATGGGTCTTCTCAAGCGTGGCATATCGCCAAAGGTCTTGTCACTTGTCATTGCCTCCATGAGGCTCAGTGTTCAAAAGGTGCTTTTTACGTGCCACTGGCACATGACACCAGCATTGACCATGACTACAATTTCACTTGGCTTGATGGGTCTTCTCAAGCGTGGCATATCGCCAAAGGTCTTGGTCACTTGTCATTGCCTCCATGAGGCTCAGTGTTCAAAAGGTGCTTTTTACGTGCCACTGGCACATGACACCAGCATTGACCATGACTACAATTCACTTGGCTTGATGGGTCTTCTCAAGCGTGGCATATCGCCAAACGTCTTGGTCACTTGTCATTGCCTCCATGAGGCCCAGTGTTCAAAAGGTGCTTTTTACGTGCCACTGGCACATGACACCAGCATTGACCATGACTACAATTTCACTTGGCTTGATGGGTCTTCTCAAGCGTGGCATATCGCCAAAGGTCTTGGTCACTTGTCATTGCCTCCATGAGGCTCAGTGTTCAAAAGGTGCTTTTTACGTGCCACTGGCACATGACACCAGCATTGACCATGACTACAATTTCACTTGGCTTGATGGGTCTTCTCAAGCGTGGCATATCGCCAAACGTCTTGGTCACTTGTCATTGCCTCCATGAGGCCAGTGTTCAAAAGGTGCTTTTTACGTGCCACTGGCACATGACACCAGCATTGACCATGACTACAATTTCACTTGGCTTGATGGGTCTTCTCAAGCGTGGCATATCGCCAAAGGTCTTGGTCACTTGTCATTGCCTCCATGAGGCCCAGTGTTCAAAAGGTGCTTTTTACGTGCCACTGGCACATGACACCAGCATTGACCATGACTACAATTTCACTTGGCTTGATGGGTCTTCTCAAGCGTGGCATATCGCCAAAGGTCTTGGTCACTTGTCATTGCCTCCATGAGGCCCAGTGTTCGAAAGGTGCTTTTTACGTGCCACTGGCACATGACACCAGCATTGACCATGACTACAATTTCACTTGGCTTGATGGGTCTTCTCAAGCGTGGCATATCGCCAAAGGTCTTGGTCACTTGTCATTGCCTCCATGAGGCCCAGTGTTCGAAAGGTGCTTTTTACGTGCCACTGGCACATGACACCAGCATTGACCATGACTACAATTTCACTTGGCTTGATGGGTCTTCTCAAGCGTGGCATATCGCCAAAGGTCTTGGTCACTTGTCATTGCCTCCATGAGGCCCAGTGTTCAAAAGGTGCTTTTTACGTGCCACTGGCACATGACACCAGCATTGACCATGACTACAATTTCACTTGGCTTGATGGGTCTTCTCAAGCGTGGCATATCGCCAAAGGTCTTGGTCACTTGTCATTGCCTCCATGAGGCCCAGTGTTCGAAAGGTGCTTTTTACGTGCCACTGGCACATGACACCAGCATTGACCATGACTACAATTTCACTTGGCTTGATGGGTCTTCTCAAGCGTGGCATATCGCCAAAGGTCTTGGTCACTTGTCATTGCCTCCATGAGGCCCAGTGTTCAAAAGGTGCTTTTTACGTGCCACTGGCACATGACACCAGCATTGACCATGACTACAATTTCACTTGGCTTGATGGGTCTTCTCAAGCGTGGCATATCGCCAAAGGTCTTGGTCACTTGTCATTGCCTCCATGAGGCCCAGTGTTCAAAAGGTGCTTTTTACGTGCCACTGGCACATGACACCAGCATTGACCATGACTACAATTTCACTTGGCTTGATGGGTCTTCTCAAGCGTGGCATATCGCCAAAGGTCTTGGTCACTTGTCATTGCCTCCATGAGGCCCAGTGTTCAAAAGGTGCTTTTTACGTGCCACTGGCACATGACACCAGCATTGACCATGACTACAATTTCACTTGGCTTGATGGGTCTTCTCAAGCGTGGCATATCGCCAAGGTCTGGTCACTTGTCATTGCCTCCATGAGGCCCAGTGTTCAAAAGGTGCTTTTTACGTGCCACTGGCACATGACACCAGCATTGACCATGACTACAATTTCACTTGGCTTGATGGGTCTTCTCAAGCGTGGCATATCGCCAAAGGTCTTGGTCACTTGTCATTGCCTCCATGAGGCCCAGTGTTCAAAAGGTGCTTTTTACGTGCCACTGGCACATGACACCAGCATTGACCATGACTACAATTTCACTTGGCTTGATGGGTCTTCTCAAGCGTGGCATATCGCCAAAGGTCTTGGTCACTTGTCATTGCCTCCATGAGGCCCAGTGTTCAAAAGGTGCTTTTTACGTGCCACTGGCACATGACACCAGCATTGACCATGACTACAATTTCACTTGGCTTGATGGGTCTTCTCAAGCGTGGCATATCGCCAAAGGTCTTGGTCACTTGTCATTGCCTCCATGAGGCCCAGTGTTCAAAAGGTGCTTTTTACGTGCCACTGGCACATGACACCAGCATTGACCATGACTACAATTTCACTTGGCTTGATGGGTCTTCTCAAGCGTGGCATATCGCCAAAGGTCTTGGTCACTTGTCATTGCCTCCATGAGGCCAGTGTTCAAAAGGTGCTTTTTACGTGCCACTGGCACATGACACCAGCATTGACCATGACTACAATTTCACTTGGCTTGATGGGTCTTCTCAAGCGTGGCATATCGCCAAAGGTCTTGGTCACTTGTCATTGCCTCCATGAGGCCCAGTGTTCAAAAGGTGCTTTTTACGTGCCACTGGCACATGACACCAGCATTGACCATGACTACAATTTCACTTGGCTTGATGGGTCTTCTCAAGCGTGGCATATCGCCAAAGGTCTTGGTCACTTGTCATTGCCTCCATGAGGCCCAGTGTTCAAAAGGTGCTTTTTACGTGCCACTGGCACATGACACCAGCATTGACCATGACTACAATTTCACTTGGCTTGATGGGTCTTCTCAAGCGTGGCATATCGCCAAAGGTCTTGGTCACTTGTCATTGCCTCCATGAGGCCCAGTGTTCAAAAGGTGCTTTTTACGTGCCACTGGCACATGACACCAGCATTGACCATGACTACAATTTCACTTGGCTTGATGGGTCTTCTCAAGCGTGGCATATCGCCAAAGGTCTTGGTCACTTGTCATTGCCTCCATGAGGCTCAGTGTTCAAAAGGTGCTTTTTACGTGCCACTGGCACATGACACCAGCATTGACCATGACTACAATTTCACTTGGCTTGATGGGTCTTCTCAAGCGTAGCATATCGCCAAAGGTCTCGGTCACTTGTCATTGCGTCTTGAAATGTAAATGGATAACATGTTTAGACTTGAATCCCATCTCCAAGCTGTCCCATTCTACTGTGTGGCATCTTGAGTAAATGTCATCTATTTTAGCCCCTGGCTGATGAAAGCCTTGTGAGTGGATTTTGGTGATGGAAGATGAAAGGAAACACATACATACATAAAGTAGGGGTGCTTGTGTTTTGATATTGCTTTATAGTTGTAAATGGGTGTTACTGTCGTCCAAGCAATGTCATTGTTTCCAATCTTCCGTGAAAACCTGTTTGGCCGTGAGGAGTTACCTTGCTGGGAAACAGGAAGGGTACCTGGCTGTAGAAAGTCTGTCTCAAAAAATTCTATCTGGCCTATGCAACCATGGAAAAATAAACAGTAAAATGATGATAAATATCAAAAATCAGGAAAAATTTCAAAACACTTCTGGATCCAAACATTTTAAACAAAGGATTACCAATTGTATAATAGCATCAATTAAGTCTAATATATCATAAAATAGATTCCATTAAGATTATAATAGATTCAATTAAGTCTGGTATATTTACAATGTTTATTACAACAATACTGAAAAGTAAAATCAAGTTTGGTAGAATTATACAAGAAACTGGAACAGTGATGCAATAAAATATATCAAAACCATAATTCCTGTTTCTTAACTGTCATGCTTCTTTTCAGTTAGAGTTCTTTACAAAAGCTGCTGAATAATATACTTGGAAATGGAACATTTAAGCAATCAATCTTGTTATAAAATGTTACCATGTTGCAGAATTATCAGTAATCGTACTATCATTGAACTAACACATATTTATCAGAATGGCATGAAAAAAAGCACAGGAAATGATTATGAGCAAATGAAATTTAATGAAACATTTCATGACATCATTGCTTAAATACATCGTACAAACTACTGATCTGGTTTATTGCTAACCATTAATTTTGAAAAAAACCCCTTCCAAAGCACAGAATATCACTAAGTAAATGCTACATACTGGTAAGAGATTTAACCCCTTTTTTCCCCATATCTCTGCTGAAACACTTCTTTCAGTTTGGTTAATTTTGAAATTTTTATGTTTGAAATAATATGAAATTCTGATAGAAGGTTTAAATTCAGATCACTTTAAAATAGGAAGTTTGTATAGAGCCAGGGGTTGATCTCAAACAGTTTTGGTATCAGAATGCTTAAAGTACCTCACAATTATTGGTGAGAATTACAAGATGTTACTGACAAACACTGCAACTCATGTCCAAATTCCAGTTGACTCTGTTTCACTTCACTTATGCAACTAATTAATTCTCTTGAAATGGACACAGTTTCCATCTTCGGATTAGATTGAAATCTAATCTGACAGAAATATTTCAAAAAGATCATTTCAGATCAACAACTTCATTTCAGCAAAACACCAATATATATATTTATATATATATATTGTTTTAAAATGATAATGATTTACTGTTAAAAAACAAACAAATCCTGAAATAGTTTTATATGTGTGTGTGTGTGTATGTATATATATACATACATACATACATAAACACCCGGTAAAAGTTAGATAAAATGTGTTGATCATAAAATTTATTTTAAATTTAATATAGTTTATGGGAAGGGGATAAATAACTTAATATGTAAGATATATATGAATATTAATGTAAGAGCAAAATATATATCCATACACAAAGTAGGGGTTAAAAAATATGTTGATTTTTAAAGAGGAGCTTAATGTAATAAAGGGAAGAAAGGTTAAATATGCAGTCAAATGAGTTAGGAATGCAAATGCAAGGAATACAATAAGTAAAAAATTAAGTAATATTATATCAGTATTTTGCAAATACAAATTTGGTCCTATGAATACCAGAGACATTGCATTCATCCCAGGGGTTAAGAATAGGGTATTTTGCCTAGAGGATAAAGAATTTTTCATTTCAGCAGAAGTGACTTTGACTCATATTTGTTTGATAAGAGCATGTGGAGGTTAGTATTTCCCATTTTAAATTGTACTGTGTATTCTTATCTTTTAACTCCCAAATAAATTTACGCAGACCAGTGGAACCAGTTCTATGTCTATTTCTGAAAGAATAGATGTGAGAGGCCAAACGTTTCTTAATTTCATCCCATGTTGAACCTATATAACAACTCTGCATTCCCTGTGCCCTTACTGTACATTGATATACTACGCTTTTATGTCTTAATTCTTCAATCTCAGCTATTAGGGATATCATTGACTTTAGGGATATTAGGTAAATGGACCACATTATAAGTAGATTTATTGCTCTGTAATTAATATTTGCACTAGGGTTATCTATAATGGGGTTAATAGTATAACAGATACTTACATTCCTGCTACAATCATCCCCTCTATTTATATAGAATAAATGCAATTAGTATTTATAACTGAGATAACTTCTTAATCTATCCTAGATTGTTTTCATTTTTATTTATTTATTTTATATTTTATTTAATACTACAATGTACCAAATTAATAGCATATTGAGCTGTTTCGGTGGATATTGAGCTATTCACTACTTAAATCCACAAATATATTATCATTATCTCTGATTACATTTTCAGATAAGCCCCTGTTTAATTTGTTCTGGCTTTGCTATCTTTATATATAAATATTTTCACTACATCCCTGTTATACATGAAGGCATTTTACATAATTCATTGTCATTTATTTGATTTTATTTTCAATTTATTTCTACAGAAGTCTTTCCTCTTACATAATGTTTATTTTCTTAACAATTCCTTTATCCTCTGAAGCATGTTTCAGAACATCATTTTCTGCCGGTTTCTCTCATGGAATGCTGTATGTTTGAAATTAAAATATTTTTTCCTATCCAATAGTCTATTATTATTGTTCTTTTACCTTAAAGGCTTGAAATAAATTTTCTTAACGGATGAAAGGATATATTATGTATTTCGATATTTTTTCTCTTTCCATATTATTCTGGACATGCTATTTATTTAAACTAAATTTTATTTCATTATTATTATAAACACAGAAAAATTAAATTATCATTATTATATTTAGAAATTATTTATCCCTTTACTATTTAACTTCAGTTAATTCATAATTGCTACTATTTGCTTCTACTTCACTTAAATTTTATAACTTCAATTTTTTTGTATTGTATTATTATAGATAAGTTTGATATTATATATTTATATATACATGCATTTCTCTTCTTGCTTTTCTTTTTCTCCTTCTCAATACCCTATGATATTATAATAATCTCTTCTTTCCTTTCATTAAGATACAAAATATACACTACTCCCCCTCCCCCCTTCAACTGGATCTTTTTGTATATATTTGCTATCAATTAACGGTTTATAGCCATTATGTCAACATGTATTTCTAATCTGTATATCTTTACTACCTCTGAAGAGATTCAGCTTAGAATAATCTTAATTTTATAAATTAATTATCTAAAGATTACTGAATTGAAACACCTGTCAGAGATGTCATAGTCTCCTTATTCTGTATATATATATATATATATATACCGGAGTAAACACATAAATGTGAAACAAGGTGGAAAAAAGAGTACTCAAATACCAGTGGTAGAGTAATATGCTTTATTTTAAGCTTTATTTTAAGCAACAGATTTTGTTGAATTTTCTGCTGCTTAAAATAAAGTATATATATATATATATATATATATATATATATATATATGTATTGTGTGTGTGTCTGTGTCTGTGTTCCTACCCACACCATTGCTTGAGAACTGATGTTCCTGTATTTATATCCCCTTAACCTAACAGTTGGCAAAACAAACCGATAGAATAAGTACTCGGCTTACAAAGAATAAATCATGGGGTAGATTTCTTTGACTAAAGGTGGTGCTCCAGCATGGCCGCATTCACATGACCAAAACAGGTAATACGATAAAAAACTATGCCAAATATGCTCTGAAACATGCTTCAGAGGATAAAGGAATCGTTAAGAAAATAAACATTACGTAAGAGGAAAGACTTATATGTAAATAAACTGAAAAAAAATATATATATATATATATCTTCATTTTCCATGCGATGTTTCCAAACTTTCAGAATTATTTATAGGAATTCTCTTGATGCTAACCATTTACAGACAATATTCTTCAATTTGTGTCGGTAAGATTCGATTCCATAAGACGCTGGCTTGATGTTGTGGCAGCAACTGAAAATAAATTTCAGAAATGTTTTCTCATTATTGTTAATAACTAAAAAATTAAGGAAAAGTTAGAGATTTGTTTGTCTCTGTCCACAAACCATTTAATATTAGATTTTCAGTGAAATAAAATGAAAAGTAGCATTTTTTGTCCTACATTAATTACTGAAATCATCAGGTAACAAAAAGGTTAAGAAAAAAGAATATCCAATTTGAGCCACAGTCTGTCTGGAAGTCAAATTCGTCAGGCAATTCTGAAAGAACCAAATCACCAAAATCTTGAGCAATCCCTCAATTCAATTGCAAGCATCATTTTTAATTCAAAAAGTCAGATCAAGTTTGGCAAGAATCTTATGTGTTACATCCTCCTTCTAACTGAGATTCTAATATTCCCAAGAATGAAAAGATCAAAAAAAAAAAAAAGAAAAAATTAATTCAATGAAGACCACTTCTAAGAAACCTGTCAACATTTAAGTGATATTTTGGTAGTTTGCTGAACTGCTAAGTTACGGAGACATAAGCACACCAACATCAGTCGTCAAGCGATGGTGGGCGGGGGGGGGGGGGACAAACACATACATACATATATACATATGACAGGCTTCTTTCAGTTTCCGTCTACCAAATCCACTCACAAGGCTTTGGTCAGCTCAAGGCTATATAGTAGAAGACACTTGCCCAAGGTGCCACGCAGTGGGACTGAACCCAGAACCATGTGGTTCGTAAGCAAGCTTCTTACCACACAGCCACTCCTCTGCGTATATAGTGAAATTCTATTGCCACATTTCTGCTGATATGTGCAGTTTCATTTCAATTGTTGAAAAATCTTGTAAGATAACTTCGTCATTATCAAGTTGGTGTTTGATTCATAAATACCATGAAATTTTGGTGAAAGGTTTTAATTTAGATCACTTTAAAATGCAAGACATTTGCCCAAGATACCACAGAGTGGACTTGAACCCAAAACCATGTGGCTGAGAAAGAAGTCATATAGTAAATATTTCAGAGCAGCTGTTGAAGATAAGATAATCTCATTGTAAACAAATGAATAGATTTAATAGAATAGTTTTGATTGAACTTTGCAGTTGAAAACTGGATCATGTACATACCTTTTTCTAAAGTCATAGAAGCAAATGCACCATCCTTAAGATTTTTAGCTTCGTGATCAATCTCTGGTTCAGAACTTTCCCAGTGAAGACCAACAGTGACGTCATAGAGCAATATTCCTAAAATTGCACCAATGTGGGGCCCTATAATTGGAACCCAAAACCAGTTGTAGTCTCTGAAACTGAGAAAAATAAAAGAAAAACAATAATAACACTACCAGCAACAACAACAATAATATCAATAATAATAATAATAATAATAATAATAATAGGACTGCTAACAACTGTTGAAGTGTTCAGCAATGACATCAGAATGGATTTTGTAAGAGGAAAGCTCAGGCAAATAGCTTCCATTAAATTAGATACCGATGCTGCCATCAAGGAGCTTGACCCACAAGAAAGTTATAAATACCTGGGGATAAATGAAGGAAATGGTATACAGCATGCTACTATAAAGGGAAAAATAAGAAAGGAGTATTACAGGAGGCTAAAACTCACACTAAAAACTGAACTCAACTCGAAAAATTGTATTGAAGCCATTAACACCTTGGCACTTCCAGTAGTTTAATATAGTTTCAACATCATTAACTGGAATCTTACAGAACTCCAACGCCTGGACAGGAAGACAAGAAAACTACTAACATCTAAGAACATGCACCACCCAAAAGCAGACGATGAATGTCTGTACTTAGCTAGATGCAATGAAGGAAGAGGAATGATGCAGATAGAACTGTGAGGTACTTATCTAGTCCAGAGAACTGGATGCTGCAGCTTGTGTGCAAATATGAAAGCAGTAAAAAATCACATTCTATTGTGAAGGAAGCTTGGAAATTCACAATGGCACTTGGCATGAATCCTGAATTAGATGAAGAACCTGAAACCCCTGCCACGAAACAAGCGAAACAGTTCAAGCAGATTGCAAAAAAGAACGGGCAGAAACAAATTGAGGAGGGGTGGGACCAGAAAGCTCTGCATGGACAGTATCTACTTTGAAGTCAAAATGTTTATGTAGACCAAGCAACAACCCGTCAGTGGCTGAGAAGTTTAGGACCAAAAGCAGAGAAGGAAGCTTTCATATTGGTAGCACAAGATCAAAGCTTGCTTACAAAAGACTACTAGGTTAATGTTTTTCAAAACGGTTCTGACCCTAAATGCAGATTCTGCAACACATTTGACGAATCATCTCGTCTCAGGATGTCCTGTGCTAACACCAAACAAATACAAAAATCACCACAATAGGGTAGGAGAGTATTTACATTGGAAAATATGTAAGCACGACAAAATTAGCAATCCTACTTACTGGTATGAACATCACCCTGAGCCAATCGAGATTTTCCAGTCAACACTGACAGAACAATCCAGGCTAATCGACCAGACATAATTATTAAAGACAGGGAAGAAAATACTTGCAGATTAATAGATGTAAGTGTTCTCATAGTTAAAAATATATCTGTAAAGGAATTTGACAAATTAAGTAAATATAAGGACCTGGAAATTGAAATACAAAAGATGTGGCATCTTAAAGCGAGAACTGTTCCTGTTCCTGTTATTGTGGGTGCCCTAGGTATGATAAAAATGGGATGTCAGAAACATCTAGATAATATCCCAGGAGAACCATGTCTCAGAGAAATGCAAAACATTGTGCTGCCCACATCTTTAGAAAAATCCTATCCGTTTAAATGTCTGTGTTGTATTACATGAGGATATTTCACTACTGCCCCTGCCACTTCCCCTCCCCAAGCTTTCTGTCATACTGTAACATCTCTTATCCTTCACTCGCCCTAGGATGCTGGGTGTATCTTGGCAAGTGATTGTAACAAACATGCAGATTAAAAGTAAAAAATAATAATGTTTCTAAATTGAAAACACTTACCAAAATCATCATCATTTCATTCAATCTACTTCCTCCTCCTCCTCCTCATCATCAATTTAATATTAATTTTTTTCACTATACCAGCCTGAGTCCAATTGGAAAAACCTATACACACCCAAAATCCAGCATCTCTTATACAATGGGATTGTTAAAATTCAGGTTGATGTACTTAAATTTTACAAAATACATCAACCCAAATCTCTTTTTTCAATAACTTAGAGAAGCAAAGCAGTACTCATGATCCTTTTCAGGGCTTCTGTGATTGGTGGAAGTTATTCTCAAACCAGGGACCTACCCTGAATGTTTATAACAAACTGGACACTGCTAAAGACATCCAAAAGCCAGTGATGGTGTTAGTTTATGTGAAAAATTAAGTCTACCCACCAAGAACAGAAAAGGTTCATCCAATGATCTTCCACATTGTTTCCACCTACCAAATTACACTCACAAGGTTTTGGTTAGTCTGAAGTTATAATAGAAGACACTTTGGTACTGTGCAATGGGATCAAACCGCATAGTTGTGAAGCAAATTTCTTAACTGTACAGCCATAACTGCTTTCTCTGTCTCTAACACTTTTCTGCTTGTTTTGTCTGATTCAAGTCATGTAAAAGAAAATAAATTTTCTATCGCATCAATTGGTCAGACTCATTTTGTCAGTTTGCTTGCAACCAGACAATCACAAAACTTCAGGAGCTTACATTCTATGAACGATACTCTGATACTCTCCTCAGACACTACCATAAGTCACCTTTTCTGACAAATGTATACAATAACTTTCTCTCTCTCTCTTTCTTTTCTTCAGAGATAAAGACATTTTGTCAACCATAAAATCAATCACATTCAAATCGAAATCAAATTCGATGACTGACATCCGTGCTAGTGGAGCGCTAAGAGTACCATCCGAGTGAGATCGTTGCCGATGGCACATTAAAGAACACCATTCGCGTGTGATTGTTACCTGTGTCACCTTACTAGCACTTGTGCTGGTGGCACGTGAAAAAAATATTTGAGTGAGGTTGTTGCCAGTGCCGCTGGACTGGCTGCTGTGCAGATGGCACATAAAAAGCACCATTTGAGCATGACCATTGCCAGTACCACTTGACTGGCTCTCGTGTTGGTGGCATGTAAAAGCACCCACTACACTCTTGGAGTGGTTGGCATTAGGAAGGGCATCCAGCTGTAGAAACTCTGCCAGATCAGATTGGAGTCTGGTGCAGCCGTCTGGTTTGCCACACCTCAGTCAAATCGTCCAACTCATGCCAGCATGGAAAGCAGATGTTAAACGATGATGATGATGGTGATGATGATTCAAGCTGATACACATTCACATATCTCTTGGACACAGTCACCAGCAGAGAGTCCATCAACTTTGTGCTTTCCATTGTATTTGTACAAATCTCTTATGATAAACAGAGTGGTAACTCCTACAATATTATCTCAACATAATTTCAAGACTTATGGAACACACACCTAAAAACTTCAGTGCCCCAGCCAGCCATCAGGGTAAATAGGCGAGGTGACAAGTCCCTTGCAGGGTTGATTGCATAGCCACAATTGAAACCAAAAGTTACACCAATCATAAACACAATACTTCCTATAGAAAATGGTAGGAGGCCTTTTTGAGGTTTCATATTTTTGCCATCTGTTATTGCAGCGATGCATAAAGTCAGCAACCCAGTGCCAACGATCTAAAGAAAGAGAGAGAAAAACGAAACTTTCACAGAAATAAGAATAAAATGAAACATGCATTTGCATCTTGAAAATACATTACAAATTGCTTTCTGAATTTATTACAAAATCATCAAGTCTTGCTCTGCTCAAACCATCCAACCCATACCAGCATGGAAAATGGACGTTAAAGAATGATGATGATGATTATATATATATACATATATATATATTCTATTATATGTTTCAGCCCAAAGGCTGTGGCCATGCTGGGGCTCCGTCACTGTAATCACCTTTTCAATGGCCAATCTTATTTGATTAGCTTTTAGTGAAGGAAGGAATTCGACACTGCTGCCCTCTTATTTTATCCTTTTAATTAATCTTTTATTTCCTTAAACTATAAAGCACACCATGTCTGTCAAACATTAAAAGAATGAAATTAAGCAATACCTTCTAAGTTCATTTTGATTATACTTGAAAGTACAGTTTTGATTAAATGATAGGATTTCAAAAGGATTTTGGGAAATTCTTTTCTTGTGTTTTATATAAAATAATGTTTTCTAATATAATGACTTACACGGTGGAATTTCTACAAGTCCTTCTAGCTCAAAATGATACTGGAATATGGTCGATAAAAATTTGCAGTTAAGTTTTCATAGCAGATATGATTTACTAGAATTTTAAAATTATTTCTTTACTTTTGCAGAACTAATAGTCTGTCTGTTTGTTGCTTCTAAAATTGCCTGCAGTTTATGACACTTTATCCTGGAGGTGGGTCACCCCTCAACCAGTTAAGAAAGAAACACATCAAAACACTATATTATATATAAATGATATAAAGTGGTGAGGATCAGACCAAATCCCAACACATGACAGGACTGTGGCTCATGCCAAGCCATTCAGCTATTTTCTGAGATATAGAGCTACTTGAGTGGAAGTTGATCTGAATAATTCAGCAACAACAACAACTACTACTACTACTACTACTACTACTACTACTACTACTACTAGTGGAGGTGCATGGCTTAGTGGTTAAGGTGTTGGACACATGATTGTAAGATTGTGGTTTCAATTCCTAGACCAGGCAATGCATTGTGTTCTGGAGCAAAACGCTTCGTTTCATGCTGTTCCAGTCCACTCAACTGGCAAAAATGAGTAGTAATTCTGCGACAGACCCACGCCGTGTCCAGGTGGTGACTTTATATGCCATGGAAACCAAGAAACTGTACTACTACTACTACATGTTAATACAAATTCATAAATAAATCATTCAATGTTTGGGTCCCTACCTGATCTGCAAAGCACCTGCCTGTAGAGACAAAGCTTTTAGGATATGTAGCAAAGATACCAGCTGAAGCATTCTGCCCGGTCACCTGCCTTATTCCACCATCAAAATTGTCAAGGCCATCTAGAAGAAGCAGAAGTGCACATTTGGAGTGACTGCATGCACAACATTTTCAAACATAAATCCTTTTCGTTACCATTTCTCCTGAAGTACATTACTTTGGTTTCAATTAATTTTGAAAATAACAAAGAATTTAGTAAAATAACTTTGTCATTATTAATCTGGTGTTACCATAAATCATCATGGAATTTTGATGGAAATTTTAACTGGGATTACTTTAAAACACGTAGTTTCTGTCATAAACCAGGAGCTGTCACAGGAGGGTGGTTTCAAAAAGACCAAAACAATTTACCATTAGGTAATTTGTTACCAGATTGAGAGTTATTAGTTTAAAGAATGGTATTAATAGTGAGCTGCTAACTTTTTATGAAAGCAGCTTTAAATCACTTGCCAAATTGACTGTAAAAACAGACAGGTCAATGTTGTACTGAAAACAAAGCCTTGTGATTAGATTTCCAAGACAGAAACTGAAAGAAGCCCATCATAACTGTGTGTATGAGTGTATATGTATTTGTGTCTCCTTGTCTTGATATTGTATCATTGTGGTAAATCAGGGGTGGGGGGAAATTTTTGCCCACCACATTAAAAAGTTTCCTCATCTCAGTTGTAAATAAATGTCAGTAATTTCCAGTATTCTGTGAAAACATGTCTGACTATGAAGAAATATTACCATGCTTGGAAATAGGTAAAGGGCATCTGGCCATACAAAATTTGCCTCATGAATTTTGTCTGAGCTATGTAAGCATGGAAAAGTGAACGTTAAAATGATGATATATTTGTGACCCAGTGGTTAGGTTGTTGCACTCATGATCATAAGACTGTAGTTTCAATTCCTAGGCCCTAGAGTAAATCACTTCATTTCGTGTTGTTCTGCAATCGCTTTCACATTTGATGTGTGGAACACGATGCACTCGTCTAGGCAATGCCAATTTGATGGAAGGAGTAAGATGATGATGCACAGCACAAACATTTGATCTCTATAAACAAATCATCTGATCAGGTTGTGACAGGTGAGTCTCCTGCCATAAAGAACCCCTTCAGTCATGAATGACTACAGGGAAG
This sequence comes from Octopus sinensis, assembly GCF_006345805.1. Lineage (NCBI taxonomy): Eukaryota > Metazoa > Mollusca > Cephalopoda > Octopoda > Octopodidae > Octopus > Octopus sinensis. Next base: position 11,693,605 of record NC_043018.1, on the reverse strand, counting down.
TTCCCCTCCAAAACACCAGGCAAGATCTTTAAAGCACAAGTCTGGGCCAGGTTGTTTATGGAAGACCAGCAGTCACCCGTGCACACCAGCCTCCCCTTTCCGCACCACTGATATTATCCAAGGGAAAGGCAAAGGGGCCGATACAGTTTGGCACCAGTGACATCATGAGTCATTTCTACAGCCACATGAAATAAAGTGTCTTGCTCAAGAACACAGCACACAGCTTGGTCTGGGAATTGAACTCAATACCTCATGATTGTGAGCCTGAACACACATGGGATAAGCTTCTTCCAATTTCTATCTACCAAATCCTCTTAAAAGACTTTTGCTGACCCTGAGGCAGCTGGTTGGACAAAACTCAAAGCCACATGGTTGAGAATCAAAGAAATAAACTTCTTTAGTGGTTAAGATGTTAAGTTCACAATCGTAAGGTCATGTCTTCAATTCCTGGACTGAATAGTATATATTTTTTGAGACAAACACTTCATTTCATGGTCCACTCTACAAGGCTGAGTTGAGGGGAAGGAACTGGCAGGATTGTTAAAGTCTTGGACAAAATAATTAGTGTTATCTGTTTCAGCCCTCTTTATTTTGAGTTCAAATTCCATCTAGGTGCCAATGACCCAGGTTGATCACCCTACTACAAGAGCACCCCATCCAATGGACCTATAACCTGCAGAAATAAATTAGCAATGGTATGATGCTGAGGTCTTCATCCAGTAGTGTATCAACAATGTTCAAATGGAATTCACTTCTTTGGAAATGAATTCTGAAGTGATAAGCAAGAAGAAAAGGATTCTTTGACATACCTTTGTAAACAAAGTACACAACAGCAGCCCCAGCAAAACTCGCAAGGTACTGAGCTACAAAATACACTGGAACATGATTCCAAGAGAACTTTCTGAAGATAGCAAGTGCTACAGTGACTGCAGGATTCAGATGAGCTCCTGTGAACAAAGAAAATGTCAGATCAAGATAGAATAAAGAAAAAAAAATATTATTAGTTTTTCATACTATTATCCTTACCTTTCAAGATGATATATTTTTTCTTTTCTGTTATTTATATCTTGTCTGTGGTCATGTACATAGTCCTTGGCCGAATTTGAAACAGAAACCTTTATTTCTCAATCAAAGGTAATCATGTTTCTTTACCTATTTCTTTACTACCCACAAGGGGCTAAACACAGAGCAGACAAACAAGGATAGACAAAGGGATTAAGTCGATTACATTGCCCCCAGTGCGTAACTGGTACTTAATTTATCGACCCTGAAAGGATGAAAGGCAAAGTCGACCTTGGCGGAATTTGAACTCAGAACGTAATGGCAGATGAAATACCGTTAAGCATTTCGCCCAGCGTGCTAACGTTTCTGCCAGCTCCCCGCCTTCAACATGTTTCTTTACCATGTACATTTAGTGATCTAAACGATAAAGGTATTGTTACCCCTAGTTTAAAAAACAGATCCCTAGTTCAAATCTAGTTTCGTACTCTCTACAGATCTGATCGACCTATTCATATTCAAACATAGTGTCTTATCTTCCCATCACTCTACTTTGTCTTCTCACCCCCTTATACAGTAAAACCCTACCACTCCATTGCATTCATTATCTTTGGCCACATTCTTCCCCCCCGCCTATCATCACACTGACTGATACAGCTTGGGGGTTGCAAGATGGTTGATTTCTGACATGGATGATAGAACACAATAAAGTTGAAGGACTATTTAGTCAACCCCAGTCTTTGATGTAAGTATAAAACAGAGTTGACATTTACAGAATTTTATCTGAAACTTTACTATATCTGGCATTCACCACAATCAATAAATACACAACAGAAGCACACAGAAAGTTCATCACTTGAGACTGCCTTTGCTACTAGGATACAAATTTCCTTGTTTAACTCTTTGGTATTCACATTATTTTGTCAAAAGTAATGCTTATTTATTCACATTGATTTTAAATTAATCATGCATTTTCGTGTAGTTTTGCAATTTTGAGGAAACTGTTAAGTTTTAGAATGATATTGAGGGGTTGCCATGAGAGACCAGATCTCACCAGTTTGAACATAAAACAGGTAGAATATTTTGGCTGGACATGGCTGGTTTAACTGTTAAAGGGTTAAGTTGATCAAAATTAAAAGCTACCACCAAAATTTCCTGTTAATTTATGTTCCAAACAGCTTAATGCTGAGACCCCCTTTGGTCATGACTGACCGTAGGATTGCACCTAGAAAGTTATCCTCCCAGGTACAAGTCCGGGCAAGTTTGTTTATGGAAGACCAGCAGTCGCCCATGCATGCCGGCCTCTCCTCTCCACACCACCAGTGTCATCCAAGGGAAAGGCAAAGGCTGATACAGCTTGGCACCTGTGACGTCGCAACTCATTTCTACAGCTGAGTGAATTGGAGCAACGTGAAATAAAGTGTCTTGCTCAAGAACACAACACGCAGCCCAGTCCGGGATTCGAACTCACAACATCATGATCATAAGCTCGACGCTCTAACCACTAAGCCATGCACCTTCACAAACAGCTTAATAATGACAGTTATTTTACTAGTTTCTTTGCTATTTTAAAATTAACACAAAAGCAGTTTATTTCAACAAAAATATGGTAACAAAAGGGTTAAAATAACTCGCACCACTCTCCTTTTTTTCACAATAACATACATAATTACTCTCCTTTCCCTAACAACTTGTGTCACTTAACCCTTTTGTTACTACATTTCTGCTGACGTAAACTGGCTTTATTTCAGTTGAGTTTGAAAATAATGAAGTATTTAACAAAATAGTTTTCACATTATTAAGATAGTATTTGAAGCATAAAGTAATCTGAAAGTTTGATGGAAGGTTTGAATTTAGCTCACTTAAAAACAAGACATTTATCTCATAAAACCAAGTCTCAGGCAGGTGAGTATCAAAAGAGTTAAAAGGCCATAAAAAAAACCAAGTATCGAATTATTCAAGTAGATCAACTATTGAATTAAAACGATATTGATTAAATTCCCATGTCTTCTTGTGGTTACTAGGAAAAAATAAAGTAGGTATTTATTATTATTATGTAATAAAGATAAAACTGAACAGGTCAAATTTGTATTCTAGGAACAAAACAGGGATAATCTTTAAATTAGGCTTTACATACATTGTTTACATTATTTACATTTGATGGATATTTGTCCTCATATTGTTTGTTGTTAACACAATGTTTCAGCTGATATACCCTCCAGCCTTCATCAGGTGTCTTGGGGAAATTTCGAACCTGGGTTCTCATTCCTAAGGTATTTTTTGATGTTATTATTATTATTATTATTCAGGTGACTGCTTGGAATCGAACTTGGAATCTTGGGGGTAGTAGCTCACGCTCTTAACCACTATGCCATATGCCCGTGGGCAATTACGGAGTGAATTTTAGAGCGTATAAATATAATATTTTGCTATCCTTCCTTAATACCGGTTCCTATCTGCTACTCGTATCTGCACTTGGTCTGCTTAGGAGGTTGTTGTATCCTAGCATATGTGCTACTTTCGTATTTTCCAGTGGTATCATCTGTTTATAATCTTAACTTCATCCTACAGGGGGAGGTGGTCTCCATTTTCCCATACAGGATCAGCCAAACCCAATTTATCAATATCTCCTTGTGTCATAGCTTTGGAATGAAGACAGAAACAGGTGCACGGCTGCAAAGGAAATACAACCTGAGGGAAGTGCAAGAGTGACTACAAATGGAATATTTACATTTGTATGTTTATTTTCCCCTCAGTGTCAGTGTTTCTCCATAAGGCAGAGATCGAGACTTCTTTTGCTTTGGTTATGGCATGATTCATTAGCTTTTTGGGGTATTTCTGTTTTTGAAGGAACACATTTAGTTCTACCAGGTATCTTTTGTGTCTGTAACTATTGACCATATACACCTTACCATTTGAACGGTGTGTTCCCTTTTGTATGGGAAGGGCGGCAAGATCTAAAATCTGAATATTAGTGTGTGTCTGTGTCCTTGCAGTAGAGATTGGCTGTAAATGTCTCATTTTCATTCATTAGAATGTCCAGAAAAATGTCTATTTTATCAAAGTGTTCACAGAAGGGTTTGCAAGTATTTTGAAAATACCTCACAAAGTGACCACCATTCCTTGCATAGTTATGAGTTGCCCTTTGGCAAGGTATGGCACCCATTCAGCTACCCTGCCAGGGATCCAGCAAAGTCATGGGACTGCAGCAGGGGGTGGGGGATTGTGAAGAGGCAGCGTAAGAGCTCAGCTGAGCCAAATGTGCTTCTTACATTGATGCTGAGCAGAGGAATCATAGAAAATCCATGGTTAGGATCACCAAGCTCTCTCAAGAGAGTAACAGCAATGCATCCATAGGGGTGCTGTCCATTGTTGTATAACCAGCTAATGAAAGACTCAGGCTCCCAATTCAAATTCATAATAGCAGAATTGGTTGGCAACAGAGAGTCAAGGAAATCTGTGAAATCTGTGGAAAAAAAAGAAAAAAAAGACCAGAAGGAAATGAAAACATTCATTGCACTTACCTGATACCTCTGCAGATGCATAGACTCCAAGTGTCACTGCCATACCCCAGCATGCATTAATACTGAAAAAATCTCCATCAGCCTTCTCACTGAGGACAACCTGTGCTACACCAGCAATTCCAACCAACTGAAAATTAATAGTAATAATAGTCATTTCAAATTTTGGCACAGGGCCGGCAGTTTTTGAGGGGAGGGGAAAACCAATTACATTGACCCCAGTGTTCACCTTGTACTTATTTAATCAACCCCAAAAGGATGAAAAACTAAGCGGCATTTGAACACAGGACGTAAAACCAAAAGAAAAGCTGTTCAACATTTTGTCCATTCCACTAACAATTCTGTCAGCTTACCACAATAATAATAATAATAATAATAATAATTATAATAATAATAATAGTAGTGATAGTAATGATGATGATGATGATGGTGGTGGTGGTGTTGATGATAATGATGATGATGATGACGACGCCACCGCCCCGATGTAATACCAGGCAGTGGTTCTCATGGTTTCTGATCTTAACCGATTGGAAATGTTATCATGTACATGTTTTGTCTTGTTATAAAAGGATGGGTTACCGTAAATATTCTGCTCAATACCACGGATTTGCTTGTCGGTTGTTTGACCTTAACTAGTTGAGCATGTCCCTTAGTGGTTGGTGATATATACATCTCTGATCACGAGCAGATGTAGTGGGGGAGCATCATAAGCCATGTGTTGAGAGGAATTCTATGGGGGTTCGAATATCTTGTTGCCAACAATGTTATAACGACATCGGGGTGTGCACAAGGATGTAGAATAGTATCACCCAAATATTTGGATATGGTTATCTAGAATAACCTTTCGCAGAATTAATATGTTCATGTAGAACATGCTCTATACTATGCCAAACGTAGGTACGATATGAAACTGACACAGTAATCTAATGTGCACAATCAACACTGTCGATTCCCGACAGTTCTTTCATCATCTTCATCATCATCATTTAACGTATGCCTTCCATGCTGGCATGGGTGGGACAGTTTCACAGGAGCCAGCCAGGTAGAAATATGTGCCAGACTTCTGTAACTGTTTTGGCAGAACTTTTTACAGTTGGATGCCCTTCCTAACACCAACCACCCTACAGAGTGGACTTAGTGCTTTTTACATGGCACAAGCACAGGTGAGGTCAGTTTTGGCAAGTTTTTTACAGCTGGATGTCCTTCCAAATGCCAGCCACTTTACAGCATGGACTGGGTGTTTTTAAGTGGCACCTGCACTGACAGCATCTCTAAGAACTTGCAAGACAAAAAAAATAGAAATAGCAGTTAAAACTCCTTCATATTACATTGAATATGATATAGCCTTGCATATACTTATCAAGGGGAAAGGATGATCTGGGGTTTGAAACAATCTAATAGCAATTTAATTGATTACTTACCAAGAGTATGAAAGTACCCAGAAACTCCGCAAGAAAACATCGAGCTAGTTTGTTTCTAATAGGCTTAAATTTCAGCATAGTTTCAACAAACAAACACGGGATGAATATAAATTAAGTAAAATAAACTTCAAATGATTCTGGTCGTTGTTTTATGTCACCATTAAATTTTGTTCATTCAAGCTTAAAATAAGGGCTGATCTATGTCACTTTGAATGCCTTTCGGTTGTTTTTCTTCTCCCACTTGTAGTTTTTCTCTTCTTTTGCTTTCCCCTCTTCCTTCTCTCTTCTCTCACACTCTTCCTTTTCTCTCTCCCTCCCTTCCTTCCCCTCGTCAACACTTGTACTTTGATCTTAACCTATTATCTTTGTGCATTCTTCTCTTCAGGCCTCTCTTTGCCAGTTGTCATTTCTCATAGTCTTCTGTTTCCTTTCAAATTCAACCTCCCACCACTACTCATATTAGCATTTCAGTTGTTTGTGTCCCCACTCTCCTTTTATCTCATTTTTCACCTCAAATTTGAACACTGGGCAGTAAACGTACGCACACACAACATATGTAAATGTATAGGAATCTGTGTGTGTGTGTGTGTGTGTGTGTGTGTGTTGTTCATTAAACTTAAAGGCCAGTGGATTGGCCTTGCAATATTTCTTCCAGCCGAAGGGTGGCGAGCTGGCAGAATCGATACTGCACCAGGCAAAAGGCTCAGCGGTGTTTCATTCATCTTTACGTTCTGAGTTCAACTTTCGCCATGGTTGAGTTCACCTTTCATTCTTACATTCTTTCTTGGTCATAAAACAAACACCAGTTGAGAACTGTAATTGACTTACCTGCTAACCCAAACTTGCTGGCATTGTGCTGAAATTTGAAACCAATATTTCTTACAACCCTTTATGTTCTGTGTTCAAGTACCATCAAGGTCAACTTTACCTCTTGTTCTTTTGGGGTCAATCAAATAAAATGCAGGCTTCTAACCCCTTTCCTCTAAAATGCTGGCTTTGCACCTAAATTACAATCAGTTGTTTATTAAGGCCTTCAGTGGTTCTCAAAACGGGTGCAGGAAAGATTCAAGGAGGATATTGAAGCTATATCGTTAACTTTTTACTTATTCCAGTCATTAGACTATGGCTATGCTGGAGCACCACTTGAAGTGTTTAGTCCAACAAATTGATCCCAGTACTTATTTTTAAGACTGGTACTTATTCTATCAATCTTTTCCCAAACTGCTAAGTTACAGGGATGTAAACAAACCAATGCCAGTTGTCAAGTAGTGGTGGTGTAGTGGGAGACAAATAAATATATACTAGCAGAGATACCTGGTATTGCTTGGGATTAAAATGGCATAGTTTTTTTAATTGTTTTATTTGTTTTGGTTGTGTGACTGTGGCCATGCTGGAGGGAGAATGTACGGGTGGTAGATGAGAGAGAGTGGAATACAGTCGGTGGAAGTGCGTGAAGATGGTAGGAGAGCTGCAGTGCGGTTGATGGCTTGCGCTCGGTGGAGTGCCAGGTCGACAAGTGATTTAGAAAAAAACTGTCACATCGTTTTGCAATGGGATTCAAAATCCGAACCAATGCTGCAAAGTCGTTGAAAGCGAAGAAATTAAGAGAAAGGTATTGCAGATTTAATGTGTTTGAGAAGAGAGGAAGAGCAGGGGAGGTGGTATTTACTCTCTCCATCATCTTTTTCCTTCTCCTTTCTGTTTCCCGTTAGCAGTTCATGTTATTCTGCATCCATTATTCAGCTGCAGCCTGTTTTTCAAGCTGAGAGGATGTAAACTTTGTTTGACTTTTTTCTCTGCCCCCTGATGAAGGATTGAATCCGAAATGTAGGATTTCTATGGAATTTCTATCAACACCCTTCTTACATATCAAGCAGGGCCATCTCCTAGAAGGGACTTGTGATTTTTTTCACCATGAAAATGATAGTGGGGGGGGAGGACATCTTTTTATGAAAAAATTTTGGAAAATTTGTGATTTATTTCACCCCATCACCTCTCCCTACCTCACTCCGGACCGATTTCAGCCAGTTTTAATGGCACAGTGCACTTAAAAACCATGGTGGGGAACCTTAACAATCACTTGATATTGGTCTCAGAACTGTCAGCTTCGTTTGTTAAATTCCTTGAAAATTTTTTATTTATTTACTTTTGGTAACATTTGCTTTGAAGTTGGAAGTTAAAGGGGAAAGAGACATGCGCTCGCACACGCATGCATGTTCGTGTCTAAGAAAGATAATGGGTGTACGTACGTGTGTCTATGAAAGATGGGTGTACGTACGTGTGTCTATGAAAGATAATGGGTGTACGTACGTGTGTCTATGAAAGATAATGGGTGTACGTACGTGTGTCTATGAAAGATAATGGGTGTACGTACGTGTGTCTATGAAAGATGGGTGTACGTACGTGTGTCTATGAAAGATGGGTGTACGTACATGTGTCTATGAAAGATAATGGGTGTACGTACGTGTGTCTATGAAAGATAATGGGTGTACGTACATGTATCTATGAAAGATAATGGGTGTACGTACGTGTGTCTATGAAAGATAATGGGTGTACGTACGTGTGTCTATGAAAGATAATGGGTGTACGTACATGTATCTATGAAAGATAATGGGTGTACGTACGTGTGTCTATGAAAGATAATGGGTGTACGTACGTGTGTCTATGAAAGATAATGGGTGTACGTACATGTATCTATGAAAGATAATGGGTGTACATACGTGTGTCTATGAAAGATAATGGGTGTACGTACGTGTGTCTATGAAAGATGGGTGTACGTACGTGTGTCTATGAAAGATAATGGGTGTACGTACGTGTGTCTATGAAAGATGGGTGTACGTACGTGTGTCTATGAAAGATAATGGGTGTACGTACGTGTGTCTAAGAAAGATGGGTGTACGTACGTGTGTCTAAGAAAGATAATGGGTGTACGTACGTGTGTCTAAGAAAGATGGGTGTACGTACGTGTGTCTATGAAAGATAATGGGTGTACGTACGTGTGTCTATGAAAGATGGGTGTACGTACGTATGTCTATGAAAGATAATGGGTGTACGTACGTGTGTCTAAGAAAGATGGGTGTACGTACGTGTGTCTATGAAAGATAATGGGTGTACGTACGTGTGTCTAAGAAAGATAATGGGTGTACGTACGTGTGTCTATGAAAGATAATGGGTGTACGTACGTGTGTCTATGAAAGATGGGTGTACGTACGTGTGTCTATGAAAGATAATGGGTGTACGTACGTGTGTCTATGAAAGATGGGTGTACGTACGTGTATCTAAGAAAGATAATGGGTGTACGTACGTGTGTCTAAGAAAGATGGGTGTACGTACGTGTATCTAAGAAAGATAATGGGTGTACGTACGTGTGTCTAAGAAAGATGGGTGTACGTACGTGTATCTAAGAAAGATAATGGGTGTACGTACGTGTGTCTAAGAAAGATGGGTGTACGTACGTGTGTCTAAGAAAGATGAGTGTACGTACGTGTATCTAAGAAAGATAATGGGTGTACGTACGTGTGTCTAAGAAAGATGGGTGTACGTACGTGTATCTAAGAAAGATAATGGGTGTACGTACGTGTGTCTAAGAAAGATGGGTGTACGTACGTGTGTCTAAGAAAGATGGGTGTACGTACGTGTATCTAAGAAAGATAATGGGTGTACGTACGTGTGTCTAAGAAAGATGGGTGTACGTACGTGTGTCTATGAAAGATAATGGGTGTACGTACGTGTGTCTATGAAAGATGGGTGTACGTACGTGTGTCTATGAAAGATAATGTGTGTACGTACGTGTGTCTAAGAAAGATGGGTGTACGTACGTGTGTCTATGAAAGATAATGGGTGTACGTACGTGTGTCTATGAAAGATGGGTGTACGTACATGTGTTTATGAAAGATAATGGGTGTACGTACGTGTGTCTAAGAAAGATGGGTGTACGTACGTGTGTCTAAGAAAGATAATGGGTGTACGTACGTGTGTCTAAGAAAGATGGGTGTACGTACGTGTGTCTAAGAAAGATAATGTGTGTACGTACGTGTGTCTAAGAAAGATGGGTGTACGTACGTGTGTCTAAGAAAGATAATGGGTGTACGTACGTGTGTACCCGTACATACACGCACCCGTCTCCCTCCTCCTCTTTCACTTTCCAACTTCAAAGCAAATATTGTCTTCGATGCGTCATGAAACCAAAAGTAAAAAAAAATAATAATAATAATTTTCTACGGAAACTAACGAACGAACAGCTGTAAACATTTAACAGTTCTGAAACCAATACCGAAAGATTACCGAAACCATTTTGATAAAAAAAAAATTTTTGTAAATATTATTTTCAGGGGATTTAAAGGAATTTGGCTGTTGTTTCAAGCACATCCCTCGACGCCCTTACTCCTTTCTTTGTCACTCTCACCTCTATTGATGGTTTTCAATATTTTCTTGGGAAACAAGCAACAACAAAAAAATTGCAATTTAAATTAATAGCTCCACCCCCCACCCCCACCCCCGAACAAGCGAGGCTCTGCGTGTGTGTGTGTGTTGTGTGTTGCGTGTGTGTGTGTGTGTGTTGCGTGTGTGTTGCGTGTGTGTGTGTGTGTGTGTGTGTGTGTGTGTGTGTGTGTTGTGTGTGTGTTGCGTGTGTGTGTGTGTTGTGTGTGTGTTGCGTGTGTGTTGCGTGTGTGTATGTTGTGTGTGTGTTGTGTGTGTTGCGTGTGTGTGTGTGTGTTGCGTGTGTGTTGCGTGTGTGTGGTGTGTGTGTGTGTGTTGTGTGTGTGTTGCGTGTGTGTGTGTGTTGTGTGTGTCTTGCGTGTGTGTGTGTGTGTGTATGTTGTGTGTGTGTTGTGTGTGTGTTGTGTTGTGTGTGTGTTGTGTGTGTTGCGTGTGTGTGTGTTGTGTGTATGTTGTGTGTGTGTGTGTTGCGTGTGTTCTGTGTGTGTTGTGTGTGTGTGTGCAGGAAAATATTTGCTAACAGAAAGTTATGCTATTAAAATAAATTAACTTTTTTCACACCACTTTCCAAAATCCTTGGATAAATCTCAATTACTTTCTCAGACTTTTCACTATTTTATAAAATTATAAACAGAAAATGTAGAGAGGGAAAAAAATCATAAATTTTCAATTTTTTTTTTTAATAGCTTAAATATGTTCAAATGTAGAAAAATATTGAAAACCATCAAAACATGTGAGTGAGGAAGAAAGAAAGAAGGTGGTCATGGGGTATGTTAGAAACAACAGCCAAATCATCCTTAAATTACGTTTTCGTCTGAAAATCTATAGTTTTTGCCGAAAAGGCATCTTCCTTTGTTTTTAAGTGAATTGGGCAAAACAAAATTGGTTAAAATCATAAATTTTCCGAAATTTTTTTTCATAAAAAGATGCTCCCCGAGTCCCTATTATTTTGGAGGCTGTAATGAGAAATAAATTGGAAAAGTCTCCGTCGAAACTGAGAACTTTTGAGGGAATCGTTGATCCGAAAATCTGATCCACAGATTTATATTCAAATAATAATCACGGATAAACTTTGTTCTGTTGTACCGTTGAGTGTCTCCGACTCTGAGAAAGTTAAACTTGAATTTTATAAAACTGTACCTGGCATTGGATATTGGTTGGAAGAAACCTTTACACACACAGGCATAAGCACACATGCACACACACACACATTCACAAACACATGCACACACACATACATACACCCACATACGCGCAAACGAGTTACCAGCTCACAAAAACCATCCTCTGTGTGGTCGTTGAAACGGCTAAAATTAGCAGCCAAATCTCCTCAGTATCAAACTTTTTTTTTATATATTTTAATGGATAACATAATTATACTCTTAGATTCACTGTTGAATAGTCAGGAGTGGAACGCTTTTAATCATAAGTTTGCGCTATCAGGAATCGGTGGGGCTAAACAAGAAGAAAATAATTACTTACCAAGAGTATGAAAGTACCCAGAAACTCGGCTAGAAAACACCGAACTAGTTTGTTCGTAATACGAATGCTTTTTGGCATTATTTTGATTTCACTTCCCCACAAAGAATAGAAGAAAGTTCTATATTCTAAGACGATTCTGGTTTCTGATTGTCTCTCACTTCTGAGGTCGTTCCTGAAACTGATCTGCTTCTCACAACACTCTGTAGTTTGGCGATTTGAAACCCACCTCCCGATTATATCAACAAATAAAAAATTATTTTGTTGTATAATAAATTAATTCCGAAAATTAAATGAAGCAATTTGTTCATTTAATTGTCTTGAAATCGAAGAGTCAATAATTTCATCGAAGTGCTGGAACTTCTCCCAGTTTTTTTTTTTTTAGTATTTTTACCGCCACTTTTAGAATTACTAAGTTCTGTGTTTCTGTACACTGTTGCTATATTCTTCGAGTATCAAGTTCTTATATTGCCGTTCTTTATTCTCTGGTTATGTTAATGCTTTTACACTCCTCTTTCTCTCTCTTCAAATTCATTTACTAGATTTTCTTCTCCCACTTCTATTCTATACACGCACTCTAATGCGCCCTCTCTCTCTCTCTCTCTCTCTCTCTCTCTCACACACACACACACACATACACACGTTTATAATGTATGTAATATAATATATAATCATATATGTATGCAGGCGTGGCTGTATGGTAAGATAATTGCTTCCCAACCACATGGTTCTGGGTTCAGTCCCACTGTGTAGTACCTTTGGCTTGTGTCTTCTATATAGCCCCACTCTGACTAAAGCCTTGTGAATGAATTTGGTGAATACCTGTAGACAAGCTTTTGTAAAGCAAACTTCAGTATTTATACCTGTACTGAATTTATATATATATATATCATCATCATCATCATCATCATCGTTTAACGTCCGCTTTCCATGCTAGCATGGGTTGGACGGTTCAACTGGGGTCTGGCAAGCCCGAAGGCTGCACCAGGCCAGTCAGATCTGGCAGTGTTTCTACAGCTGGATGCCCTTCCTAACGCCAACCACTCCGAGAGTGTAGTGGGTGATTTTATGTGCCACCGACACAGGTGCCAGACGAGGCTGGCAGACGGCCACGCTCGGATGGTGTTTTTTATGTGCCACCGACACAGGTGCCAGACGAGGCTGGCTGACGGCCACGCTCGGATGGTGTTTTCTTATGTGTCACCGACACAGGTGCCAGACGGGGCTGGCGGACGGCCACGCTCGGATGGTGTTTGTTACGTGCCCTCAGCACGGAGGCCAGTCGTTGCGGTACTGGCTACGATCACGTTCGGATGGTTTTCTTATGTGCCACCGGCACTGGTACCACAAGGATACAAATTCCATTGATGTTCATCTATTTTGATTTGGTTCGATTTGATTTGATTTGATTCGATTCTCACTTGCCTCAACAGGTCTTCACAAGTGTCACAAGAAGGAAGGTATGCACAGGTGGACTGACTACGTCCCAGGTGTGTGTGTGTGTGTGTGTGTGTGTGTGTGTGTGTGTGTGTGTATACTATAAATATTATAGGTGGCTTATTAGCAATTTAACAACCTAAGGGCAAATTTATAGACATCACTAAAGTGACAGAGGATACTAAGTGGTACCAGCATTGCTAGAAATAAGAGTAAAAACAACTTAATAGCCACAAATACACTATCTTAATTACTTATCAGTAATTAAGATACTGTGTTTGTGGCTATTGAGTTGTTTTGACTCTTATTTCCAGCAATGCTAGTACCACTTAGTACCCTCCGTCACTTTAGTGACATTGATAACTGATGAAGAATTATGAACCTTCTGTTTGTCTCCCGTTCATTTCTATATTCAGTATACGTTATGCCTGTTTGTTTATTTACTATACATTTTTCATTTATGTATGTATGTATGTATGTATGTATGTATGTATGTATGTAAGTAAGTAAGTAAGTAAGTAAGTAAGTAAGTAAGTAAGTAAGTAAGTAAGTAAGTAAGTAAGTATCAAACAATGAGAATGAGTGTTCAACACTGCATTGGTGGATAAATTCTTTATTTGTGTACTAAGCCCTAATACACAAATAAAGAATATATATATTGAAATTTTAGTGCCAAGCAGTGTTTAAACATAAGCCAAAATCTTTAACTCTACATTAAGTAGAGTTATGGGCCTGAAATTGCTAATATCACCCCATTGTTCGGGTCTTTTCTGATCAACATCACCACTCTCCGATAAACAGAGCTGGGAATCCTCCCAATCTGCTTCCTGTTTGTGTAGACACAAGCTAGCAAGTGTCCGAACAAGTCCGGCATACTTTGATAAAATTCGTAGGGCAGACCATCCAGCCCCGGCATATTCAGCTACCACCTCTTTGACCTCCTCAGCTGTGATCGGCCCTTCACAGCACCTCACTTCCCTTGTCAAGAGTTGCGGCCTACCGGCGAGGAAGTCCCTTAGGGGCTCCCCACTGTCCGGTGCATCGCTCTCCCTGAGCAACCGGGCAAAATGCTGATGAAAAGCCTTCCACATCTCCTCTTGTCCTTCAATCGTATGACTCTACTCATCAATTAAAGACTTTATAGAGGCTTCCCTGCCGCCCCTACAACTCTCCACACAACGAGCCCATCCGGCAACGTTAATGCCCTCTCTCCCCTCTGCACATAACTGAGCCCTGACTCTACACCATTTGTGTTTGGCTTTGAGGTGGTGGAACAATATCGTCCTCGCTGCTGTCACTCTAGATGCAGAGCCAGATTCTATGGCCTCTTCTAATTCCTTAACTAGTTTCCCTTCTATTCTAGTCTTTTCTAAACTTAGCTGTTTACTAAATCTAACAGACTCTGAACAAATGGCTCATTTGAGGGTGCACCACCATCTATTATTGATGATGGCGCCACATAATGCCCTCTGAACTAATTCCTTAACCCTGGCACGGAAGGCTTTACAAGTCAAAATAGACTTGTTTAGCTTCCAGTACCCTAGTCCCTGTCTATAGCACTTAACTAAGTACACCTTACACATCACAAATTTGTGATCCATGTAAGGGATGCGAAAGGAACATGGACAACTAACACTACCCTTATCTCTATTTCTAATGAATATTCGATCGAGATAAGACCTGTCGAGATTAGATCACGTCCACTGTGGAACGAGCAGTTCATCCAGCCTATAATGATCTACTAAGCTTGTTAGTAGCCTTTTGAGACCAGGATTCCCCCTTCTATTTGCCGAGCCAACACTATCCACCAGTGCATCAAGTATAGTGTTAAAGTCTCCTGTTAAAACTAGTGTCTTAGATGTTACTAAGAAATTCTCCGTGTCACGTAAACAGCTGGCCAACCTGAAAGACTGCTTACTGACATGTGTCGCATCTAGGATGACCAGCCTAGCTTCTGGGTTCAGAAAGACTGTACTTCCCTGTATGTCCAAGCTTTTTCTGAATAAAACTACCATGCCAGCGCCTCCCTGGTGACTAGGAGAAATACATTTCTAGTAGCTACTTAGAAGAGGTGAGAATGTATGTGGCTCATTCAACTTGGACTCAGTTACCAAACATATATCCAAATCTAGTGACCTGAGGTCGTTCAGGAGACAGATTTGTTTCCATCTCGACCCCAAGCCACGTGCATTTATACACCTTACTTTAATCTCCATGGAAGAATTTAAAACAGCAAAATAAACTTACATTTTTACGTTTTAGGGAGAGGCTGCACTAATTTTGGCAGTTTCTCCCTCTTTTTCTCTCTGGGGTGCAACCTCTAGCATTTTCTGGACCACTGCTTTAGTCACATCCAGCAAATCACTGGGATATCTCTTTACAAGATTCGTAAAGTTCATCGTCTATACATGGTTTCACGTAGAATATATTTGTCAACACATGTGCTTGTTACTATGGAAACAGGTATGAATGTGTTTGTGGCTTACGAATAGCTAAAATTACCCAAAATATGCAAACTTTAAAAGCTATTAACTCTTTATTGATATATGGCAAAAATGAATTTCATGTCAATGAGTAGCATACAAAACTATACCATTACACCAAATATGAAATCGATTGGAACAGAAATTGAAGAAATTGAAAAGTGGCAGCCAAACAGAAAAGACCTGTACAACTCAGTGACTCCAGGATGCAACACTGAATTTGCTTATTATAAGCGAGGTAATCTTTAGTCTTAATTGTAGAATCACCTTGCATTATACTACTGCTGCTGCTGCTGCTACAACTACAACCATCACCACCACCTCTTCTCTCTCTCTGTATATATATGTATATATATATATATATACACACACATACACACACACATGTATATATATATATATATATATATATATATATAGAGAGAGAGAGAGTATTTACAGCTGAGATAAGAAATGTCAATTTTGTATTTAGGCCAAAGCCACAAATGACAAGAGTTTTGAAAATATAGTGAGAAAAAAGAAAGAAGAAAACTGCAATAATTTTACAGTGTAATCAAAGTTGAATACAAGAAGTATACATAATATTCTCTATTCATGACCTAAAATGGAAGGAAGAATAAAAACATAATGTGCATGTCAAAATAAAACCATTTTTATGATAGTCTGCATTCCACATCTGACACCCACCACTCTGCAGCTTTACTGCAATTTTCTTTTTAACTGATTGCAATGTTGAAGAGTTATTTCTGACACTCTTTCTACTGGTTTGTATTTAAATCACTTTCTTAACCCTTTAGTATTTAAACCAAGCCAAATCAGGTCCAAATATCCTGCTGGCTTTATGTTCAAACTGGCCAGATCCAGCCTCGCACACACACACACACACACACACACCTTACAATGTCATCTAAAGAAGAAATGAACATGTCTTCAAAATCTCAAAGCTACCAGGTAAATGCATGATTAATTCAAAACAATGTGAATAAATAAGCATTACATTTGGCAGAGAAATATGAATGCTAAAGAATTATCTTTAGTTGAGGTTGTGTGTGTGTGTGTGTGTGTGTGTGTGTGTGTGGTGTGTGTGTTTGTTCCCCTAGCATTGCTTGACAACCGATGCTGGTGTGTTTACGTCCCTGTAACTTAGTGGTTTGGCAAAAGAGACCGATAGAATAAGTACTGGGCTTACAAAGAATAAGTCCCGGGGTCGATTTGCTCGACTAAAGGCGGTGCTCCAGCATGGCCGCAGTCAAATGACTGAAACAAGTAAAAGAGTAAAAGAGTATACCCTCTTGTAATAGTAGACAGTTACATAGTGAAAGTCTAATTAGTTACTATGATGACAACAATCTTCTTATCTATCTTTTACACACACACACACACACATTCTCTCTCAACAACAACAACAACCTGTCGTTATAGTGAAAGTCTTTTTTTAAAGTATGTGTTGCATTGACAGACAAACAGAAACACACAAACAACCAAAAAAATAACTATCTATATTGTTATATTATGAAAATATTTTTTTCTTTGAAACTGTGTGGACAGATTTGTACTTAAAATTCCCATGTTTTTAATCAAAACTTTTTAATTATTATGATAGTGACAATACTATCTGTATATCTATCTATCTACACACACTCTCTCTTTCTCCTATATTGTTCTCTACAACAACCTTTCTCCTCCCCTTCTAAAAATACTTAGGGATATTTTGATCCCTCCCCTTCTTTCTGTCCCGTTAATAGATGTTGTGACAGACAGACAGAAATTCACTTTTCTTTTATAATGTATGATTTTTCATGGCTGTTAACTCGGACGAGGAAGGGTATCTCCTGTAACTCCTTTCAGGGACTCTGAGGCTGCTGAGACTGCTCAGATGTGGGACTTGTTCAGAGTCATAGATTCAGCTCACAGCTCTTAGGCCAGAGGTCATGGTGTTTTGCTGAGCAATGGATTGAATTAATATTTTTAATGTGTTCATTGCACCATTTGAAAGAAATATGTTTCCATCAGATGAATAAAAAATGGCTTTACTTTGACTACAAACATATTTTGCTAATAAAGACAGTAATCAAGATTAATTGACAATCAATGCTTATTGATCAAGGTGTTGGTTTCTCTTTGGATGAGAATCAAGGTGTGGGTTATGTTTCAATGAGACACAAGGGACACAACAGGCTAAGATCATATTTAATTCTTTCGGCTTTTAACCTTCATAGCAAAGTAATGTAAATCATTGTACAATGACAAAATACTCCAGACATAAAAGCTTTTTTAGAAGTTGTCCACTGCATTTATTTGAATTGTTATTGCTTAATCTCATGATACAATTTCTATTCTTTTGTCTCAAATGATGTATCTGTTAATTTTCTTGTCACTATAATCACTAACTGGCAATTAATACCTTTTCTTAAATTTTTTTTTTTTTTGTATACTACACCATTAAGAAGTTGCAGTTTCTCTATTTTGCAAGTTTTTGCCATTCATCCTTAAACTGCTATGGGGAGTGGCAGACATAATACTTTGCTTCACATTCTGAGTGCAAATCCTGACAGGATTAATTTTGACTATAAAATATGTACAGCAGTCGATATTATCAATTATACTCTTCTTTTTGTTCTTCTCCTCACCACCACCACCATCATCATCATCATCATCACCACCATCCTCCTCCTGAATATTTCTTTTCACATAAAAGGCAATATGGCAGGTGCATAGGTGCAAAAAAACACAAAGAGGTAGTAGATAATTTCTAATTACCTCAGTGATCTAATTAGCAATGGTGTGGGGTGTGCTGAAAATTTAGTTTCTAGAATAAGAACTGGCAGGAGAAAGTTCAAAGAACTCTAGCTGTGATTTGAAACCAAATCCCTGGATACTCAGTCTGACATCACAAACAAGTCATGTGATTGGTCTATTAACCGAACAATCAACATGAAGTGATGGCATGGACAGGGTTTCTTTGAAAACTCTATAATTTGGCTTCTGATCCCCTATAAAAACTCAGGAAGATGGCTAAGACAGGTTGCACAGATGGGTGACCAGGAGACTCCATTTCCACAAAGATAGCACAACTGTTTTCAGTGAAATCGTAGTTGTGGCTGATGCTGGTGTCATGTAACTATCACCTGTGCTGGTGGCATATAAAAAGCACCTTTCGAGCATTGGGCCTCATGGAGGCAGAGTGGCCGATGCCAGTGTCCCATAACTAGTACCCATACCAGTGGCATGTAAAAGCACCTTTAGAGCATTGGGCCCCATGGAGGCAATGACAAATGACTGAGACCTTTGGCAATATGCTGAGCATGAGAAGAAAACCCATCAAGCCAAGTGAAATCACAGTTGTGGCAGATACTGGTGCCACACAACTGACTCCTGTGTCAGTGGCACCTAAAAGCATCCATTACACTCGTATACTGGTTGGCATTAGGAAGGGCATCCAGCCATGGAAACCACGCCAAATCAGATTGGAATCTGGTGCAGCCCCTCAGCTTTGAAACAAAGTTCTTAACAGTACCGTTATATCTGAGCTGCATTTAACTCACAATGATCTGTAAAGCCAGCAAAGACCATGAGAACTGATCCTCCAATTCTTATTGAAAAGAAATGAGGTAATGTCTATTTACCAGTAAATGGGTAGCAAGGAATGGTGCAATTCATCACTGTAAGAAGTTGGATACAGCATAATTTATAATAATATTGCTGAAAATATCTATTCCACAAGGTAGATTTTGCATCATAGGTAGTGAACAAGAAGTTTGTAAATGCTTACATATATTGGAAACTGGAATAAATTTGGTGGCAATGGTTAGAGTGAGATATACATGAAAGTTCTTAGAATGGAGAAGTGTACTAATGGGAAAGAAAGTGTTGCAGCTGAAAAAGGTGAAGTTGCATGCAGAAGAAATTCATAGAAGTGAGACATGGGGGAATGAACATGGAGGAGAGTAAGAAAGGAAATGAGAATGGTTTGATTGATGAATGGAATATTATTGGGAGAGGAGAAATAGTGGCAGAAAGAGCATCTGATTGTAAAAGAGCATCGCAAAAAGATATATTAATGAATTTTTGAGAATGATAGAAATTGAGTCAGTGAATGGATATTGTGAAGAGAAATGAGGAAGGATGGAAATGACTGGGTGAGAGGAGTGATGAAAATGAATGTGGAATGAAGCAGAAGAGGAACAGGAAGACATAATGAAAGATGGTGGAGGTAATGAGCACAATGTGTAGGGAGATGTAGAGGAGAGGACAAAATGGTATTAAAATACTTGTTGA
Organism: Octopus sinensis; assembly: GCF_006345805.1. NCBI lineage: Eukaryota > Metazoa > Mollusca > Cephalopoda > Octopoda > Octopodidae > Octopus > Octopus sinensis. The sequence continues at coordinate 11,673,547 of NC_043018.1, read as the reverse complement.
GCACACTGTAACATTTTTGACAAGAGCCAAGACGCTTCTACTTGGTTACTCAATCTGTTAAAATAACAATTACATCTCCCTCAAATCACATTCCTTCAATAAAAAAAAAAATGATGCATTGGATTATCCAGTTCTAGGCACACTATTTATAATGGTGGGGTGGACAAATTAAACATAAGCATAATGTCTGATCATGGATTTTCTAGATCAGGGCTGACCATGGGCTAAACAATTTTCAAAATACAATTGTCTGACAATATATGAGAAATAGAATAGATGGAGGCTGCACTGAAAAACAGACGTCACGTTTGGGGATGAGTGCAAAGCAAGACATGAAAGAGAAAGGATGAGCCAACAACCAATGGTGAAGGGAATGTAATTTGGTAAAATTACATTCAGAAAAAAAACAAACCAACATCACTTTCGGCCTATGAGAGGAGTAGTAGTAGTAGTAGTAGTAAGTAAGTAAGTAAGTAAGTAGCAATGGTAGTAGATTTTGTTAAGTTCCTGGTCTTTTCTGATTGAGTTGAGTTAGGACCAAAGTTATTTCGGCTAAGACTATCCAGTCTTTAGAAGCAAGTGAGTGTCACCAAGACATGGTACTCTGCTGTACAAGCTACTGTAACGGGTCTTCTTGAGGACCTTTTTTGATGTGCTTAATTTTGGCTGAGAATCAGAGTTGTTCAAGCATCAGTTGAATTAATTGATTTATTACAGCTTTCTATGCAGTGAGTTCAAATGCCATGAGGTCAATTTTGCCTTTCATTCTATCAGGGTTGACAAAATGTACCAGTCGCGTACTAGAGCTGATTCTTTTCCTTTCTCTTATTCTTTCTTTCTATCTCCTTCTCTCCATCTGGAAGAAATCAGCAATGGTCAAACCAGGAGAGGGACGGGCTGTGCCAAATCTAAAAATGTTTGATATACTGTATGTTATGATAATATCCTCTAGGACTCAAAGAGGTAAAGGCTGAAGTTAAAGCAAGGCATTCAACCTTTGTATTCTTCTGGACTATATTGTCCAAGGGGGAGGGGTGTGGTAATTCAAAGAATTTCTTTTTTTGTGGAGACAAGTGAAAATAGGTAAGGGTTGATGACAGGAAGGCACCTGCCTGTTAACATTTGCTTCCAGAAATTTCCTTTAATGCATACCTCCATGGAAAAAGCAGATATGATGACGATGAGGTAGAATACTGAAGACAAAGCAAAAATCAAAAAGGAGGAAAAGAAAAACAAACTTGTTGACTGAATGCTTTTATTGATTTCTTCATAAAAGAAGTATTAAAAAATATAAATATTTTTGGTCCCTATATCACATATTATTTAGGTTTTTCTTTTATTTAGCAGAGCAGGAAGAAAGGAAAAGATACTGTTTCACATTTCACAACAATCTGTTAAAAGGTTAAAAGTATTGATTTCCTCAGAAGCTCTTTCAAAACCTTTTGTTTGAAACTGGATTGAATTCTCTTGGAAAGAGATATTTTAAAGTTTGAAAAGAAAGAAAAAAAATTGGTAATCAATTCAGCTGCTGGAATTATTTTCTTCCTCAAACAGCTTTTTTCATGACCAGGTGGGAAAAAGAAAACTGAGACAGAGAAGGATTTTCTTTATGACTGGCCAATGTTTCAAGTGGACTTTGTAGATTTCAGATTAGATCACTTTCAAATTGTGGGTTGATTAGTGAGAATTATCGCCCTTCTCTTCCTCATCTTTATATGTGCTAGTCAATATGACTCGGTCGCGGAAGAGTTTGAATAACGTATAATCGCAGCAGAAAAGCATCAATGCTAGTGATACAATGTGGTTCCATTCTGTACAGAGGAGGAGCCGTACAAATTGGTAAATCACCAAAGTGAAAGACAGAAACAGCAAATAATTGGTAATTCTTAACGGCCAGTGGAAAAGAAACTGAAAAATGAAAGAACAGGAAAGAAAGACATAAGTTTATTTTTTCTAGACTGATGTGAACCAATTATACAGTTAAATGATCAATATAATATAATATGCTAAGTGTTTTTGTATATATATGTATATATACTGTTTTTTGTGAGTTAACATTAGCAACTGAAGCCGTTGATTGTGTTCCACTCTATATGATTGGACATATAATATTAGATCAATATCCTGAACAAGATGGGGGTCCAGACGTCAGATGTAAACTAAGTGTGGATGTGCGTGTAGCTTTAACCCTTTAGCTCCTTCAGATTGCTCTGTCAAATGTAATGCTTATTCATTCACATTGTTTTGAATTATCTTGTAACTTCAAGATTTTGATGATGTGTTTATTTAAGTTTAGAATGATATAATAGGGTAGGTGTGGGAAGCCAACCCAGTCAATCTGAACAGAAATAGATAGAATATTTAGGTTGGTGAGCAGCTGACAACAGTCTTACTGAGTGATGCTAAGACACCTTGTCAACAGAAATTTTGATTTACATTTTTAGATTATGAAGTGGCTAATTAGAGACCTACTTGGCACATGGGTTTTAGCCACATCCATACAAACCTAACACTAGTTAATATTACCTGGTTACAAGGCAGCAAGCTGGCAGAATCATTACCATGCTAGACAAAAATGCTTAGAAGTATTTTGCCTCTCTTTACATTCTCAGTTCAAATTTTACCAGAATCGACTGCCTTCCATCTTTTCAGGGGTTGATAAAATAAGCACCAGCTGAACACTGGGGTCGATGTAATCAACTTACCCCCTGTGCCAAAACTGCTGGCCTTGTGCCAAAATTTGAAACCAATATTACCTGGCTACCACTGTTCAAATCAATCAGTGTTCCTACCTGTACACTGAACTAAAAGTAGGGCAGGTGACGAGACGTGAGCCACTAACCTATCAGCTAGTGAGCCCAGTGCTTGCTGAATCAACCATCTGTATGCTCTATAGTTATACCATCTCTATGCTCTGTAGTTATACATTAGCAAAACAGTTTATACATACATAAAAAGGGTAAATGTGTAGAATACAATGACTACTTACATAAAACCGACTGTGCATACTATTACCAGGTTCAGCAGTAATATTAATTCCTTCAGCTCGGAACAAACCTCTGACATGTTTAACTAATACCCCGGGAGGCCACACTTGCAATTCAGACCAACTGGGGGAAAAAATATAAAAAAAACAAAAAATAAAACTAACATTTCATAAGACAACAAAAATATAATTACTTTAAACTTAATTTTTCAATATATTCAATCATCACCCCCCCTCTCTCTCTTTCCTATTTTAAAGGAGCCTCTTGGAACCCCTTTAGACTCTTTAGTCTTGCAAGTTTTGAGAAGAAGCAATCTCTACCACTGTTGGTGCCATGAAAAAAGTACTCATTATACTCTTTAAATTGGCTGGTTTTAGGAAACCCTATCAAAACAGACAGTGGAGCCTAACAGAACCCTCTGTCTTGTCAGATCCTGTTGAACCATCTCCAACCAAAGCATGGAGAACAGATGTTAATGGTGGTGATGATGATGATGATTATATGCATTTATTTTTTACCTCTTTTCTGGTTTATGATAAAACTGAACATTTTTATTGCAATCATTTTCTGAGGTTTTCTTTTGTTTCTTTTTCACCTGAACTCATCATACATACATTTACACCGAGCATTTACATACTATTATTGATAGCTTTATATATACACACACACATGTAAACAAACATATATGCAATGGATATTAGTTTCCATCTACCAAATCCACTCACAAGGCTTTAGTAGTCCCTTGGCTACGGTAGAAGGTATTTGCCTCCAGTGTCACACAATGAGGATAAACCTAAAGCCATGTAGTTGGGAACCAAACTTCTTAACCACACATCATCATCAGCATCTTGAATCAAATTATATTACTTTTTGCAGCTTTTTCTTTCCCTCCTTTTTTCAGCTTAATTTCTTTTACTATTAAATTTTCCCTGAAACTGTTTGGTGCTTATCAATCGAGATTTTATTTAAATATACGTACGGGTTGTATGGTACATGGGCATGACGTCCTTCAACTTTTTGCCAACGTCCCAAATGGAGGGCACATTTGTGTAGGAGATCAAGGTATTGCGGAGGAAGGAAATGGACAATAAGCAGAAGAAATGCACACAACCAAGCCAAGCAGACATGTTGGCCCACCCAATACGTATCATAATACAAAGTATTCTGGAATGATAAAAAGATATAGTATGTGTCATAAAATTAATATCTCATTGATTTTGTTGCAACAAATGAAATAATAAAAGCTTGTTAAAAAAATAAAAAGGATTAGTTAATTAGTATTAAGAGACATCACAGCTTGTCAAAGAACCAGATGATATTTGGCCATATTAAATATCTATAAATATAGAGTTGTAACATCTGACCTACAATTAAGATATTTTTTTTTAATGTTATTCTTGAGACTATGGTTTTTCTCTTACTTGAAAGTGGTATGGCACCAGAACTGTCAATATTTGATACTGTCTAATCAGTCAATTTGGTTGTTTCTTTTGGTTTCAAGTTTTATGAGCAAATGCTCTCAAAAATAATACTGAATTTAATAATACTAGTAATATTAAATAATAATAATAATCTTATGTTATAAAAGAGAAGCTATTTCCATCTATCTGTCTGTAACAACATTTATGTAGAGAGAAGGAAGAGGGGAAGGAATGAGAAGGGGAGATAGGCCCTGTCACAACATATATTTAGAAGAAAGGGAGGAGAAAAAGTTGTTATTGAGTGACTAATACAGAGAGAGAGAGAGAGAGAGAGAGAGAGAGAGAGTGTGTGTGTGACAGATAGGTAGTGTTGTCACCAAAGTAACTGAAAAGGTTTGATTAAAACACAAGAACTTCAAGTGCTAGGATGTCGACAAAACACAGACTTCAACAAAATAATTATTTATATATATATATAATATATATAGTTATTTTGGGGGTAGTGCGTGTGCTTCTGTATGTCTTTCAACATAAAGACAATACAGACTCATTGTTGAGAGAGAGAGAGAGAGAGAGAGCGAGTGTGTGTGTGTGTGAAAGATAGAATTTAAATTTGTTTCAAGAGAAAAAAAGAAACCGGTTGTTGTTGCTCGTATCAATTAGTAGATCATTTTAGTAGGATTCTGCTGAAGAATCTCTTTCATCTTGACTAGGTCATTACCTAGCAACGAGTAATGACTAAAAATAATGATAATCCTTTCTACATTAGGCACAAGGCCCAAAATCTATGGGGGGGGGGGAGGCAGCTAGTCGATTACATCAATCCCAGTACTTGACTGATCCTTATTTTATCAATCCCAAAAGGATGGAAGGCAAAGTCAGCCTTAGTGGCACTGGGACTCAGAATGCATCGACCTGCAAGAAATGTCACTAATCATTCTCTCTGGCATGTTTACAATTCTGCCAATTCATCACCTTAAATAAAAAATAACAATCCTTTGTCCTATAGGCACAAGGCCTGAAATTATAGGGGATGGATCTGGTTGATTATATTGACCCCAGTGTTCAACTGGTACTTATTTTATCAACTCCTAAATGAAGAAAGGCAAAAGTAGTTTTGGTGGAATTTGAACTCATAACTTAAAGACAGATGAAATGCCACTATGCATTTTGTTCACTGTGCTAATAATTTTGCCAGCTTACTGCCTTAAATAATAATAATAATAATAACCCTTTCTACTATGGGCACAAAGCCAGCAATTTTGGGAGTGGGGGCAAGTTGATTACATCGACCCCAGCACTCAGCCGTTACTTATTTTATCGACCCTGAAAGGCAAAGTTGACCTCAGTAGAATTTGAACTCAAAACATAAAAATGGATGAAGTACCCCTATGTCTGGCATGTTAACAATTCTGCCAGCTTGTTATAACAATAACAACAACAACAAAGTACAAGATGAGATACAAAACTCCAAATGACTATATAGATTTGGTCATTCCAATTTCTGAATTTTTTTGGATATAAAAAAAAAAAGACAGGCAATAAAGGAGCCAAAAGGACCTGCAGGATCCACCATTCAAATTTTAAACCATTTCTTCTGAATATATATTTTTTTAAATAACAAAGAATGTGATAATTGTTCTACAATTTAATCAAGTTGACAGTGATGTGTATACAAGTGTGTGTGTGTGTGGAGGGGTGTGTGTGCCTGTGTGACTACACAGACACCGAAATCTGCAAAGCTGAAGGTTTGTATCTAGTCATTAGTACTGCACCACATTACTGAGAAGGATACTATAATCAAGTACCCTACAAAGTACAGGCGATCGATGTTAATGACAGGGACACTACACAGTCAATTGCCAAGATGTGCTTATCAAATGAAAATAGCTCGAGGAAGAAAGGGCCTCAATAGGATGACTTATAAGACATTTTACACAAAAACAAAATCTTCAGCTGTACATTAACAACTAAATGGTGTAGGATCTGGTAAAATGTGTTTGTAGCCAATATTTTGTACCATGTTGTGACAGAGCATAGAACAATTTGAAATAGTGACATACAGTAAAAAATTGTATTTCCTGCTATTAGTTGAAATGTATGGATAATTAAATTGCTAAAATGAGTTTTTAACAAAATTATATTAATTCACAGAATATCAACCTTGCCTTAAATTACATATCTACATTACATTTAGAGTTTTTGGATGTCCAAACATTGTCAGATGTTTCATTCCTGAATGTGAGCATAGTCTCTGCATTGAACTAAGAACCTGGTAATGCATGAACCATATACATGGCCATGTGGGTAAGAACATGATTCACCATAGTTTAAATTAAATACTTCCAGTTTGAATCTAATTTGAGACTATGTATACATCCAGAAATAAGAGACATGATGACAATCTGATTGAAATTTTGCATATGTTGTTCTAAAGATGGTATAAGTTCGAATTTGTTCTGCAATTTTTCTTATATAAGTTTGTCAGGAATTGCACCACGGTTGTCATGGTTATGAACATTTATTTGAAATAAAAAAAAAAAAAACAGAATTAATTTTTTTTTTCAATGATTAAGCATGCAGTTTAACCCTGTGAAAAAATATATTTTGATCAGATCTTAAACTTGTAAAAAAAAAAAAAAAAAAGAATTTTTAAATGCAAGAAATCAAACAAAATATTCATAACTAGGCAATAAATAATAGCAAACAATAATGTAAAAATATAAAAGGGAAAGCAGGAAATACTAAAACAGAATAAAATAAAAAATAAATGCAGGATCAGACTTGGATACAGATTTAAGCAACAAGTGTCTACAAGACTGGTGGAGGGGGGGAAATGAAGAGAACTACAAGAAACAGATGGGAGGCAAGATCGTTGCAAACTGAAATGGCTACAAAATGAAATTAGAATTAAAAACAGTGACAAAGAAAATAATAATAAACAGTCTTGTAATAGGTAGAATAAATCACAGATTCACATGAAATCATTTTCAAATGGATTCTTCCTCAACATGGCTTTTAAATTAATGTTACCTCATATATATGCATAATACATACATATAATATATTCAAGTTTTAGGGATCTGTACAATCTAAGGCAATTAACTTAGTAGCACTTTGTGCGAGTATTTGGTTCACAGAGGAATACCAACAATACTCTATATCCATCAACCAATCAATAGAACAAATAATGCAATATTAATCAGTTAATTCATATTATTAAGCCTCCAGTGAATTTAATAAAATGCTGCACATTTATTGCAGAGTAAAAATATAACAAATGAATAAGGATGGTGTTGACTTTTTAACTATGTTACATGTGTTTCCATGAGAATGGCTATGTATTTGCTTATTAATATATTACACAACAGAACAAAATATTCAGACCATTTTGTCAGACATGTTTGAATTATCAAAATACAATCTGCATAGAGCAACATTCCAAGAAAATGTTAATTAAAGATGGCACTAATAAACATTAGTTGAAGGGATGGGATTAATTTAATATTTAGCTAATCTATGCAAGGTTTTCAAAAAGTTTTCATCTATCTTGGCACACAATCAAGGAGATCTTGTGCCACTGAAACCCAAGTGTCTTTTTGGTCAGCTGGAAGCAGTTTTGGCACAAACTTGGCAGACACGAGTCTCATAACTAATCTGCACATCCTCTGATAATTCACAGATGGTGATTCGATGATTTCCCATCACAGCTGCACACACATCTGCAATGTTTTCCTCAGTTCTGCTGGTTGCAGGTCTCCCAAAACATTCTCAATATTGACATATTCTCAGCCACCTTGGAAACGGCTGAACCACTCGTACACTTGCATGCAGCTCATTCACTCCTCTCCATCCACTTTGGATAGGCCTCTGAGCAGGTATCGCCATGACAACTTTCTCTGTCATGGTCAATGTGATGATCACACGCTACATACTTTCCTTTGAAGCACTGTTGTAAACAGCAGAAGTGAGCACAGTAGTATTCAAGGTCAATTTTGGCCAAGCAGCTTCACTCTGAGCGTTAGCTTCGTTACTATGGCAACAGCCCAAATACTTATTGATACGACCTCATGTATGTGTGTGTGTGTATATATATATATATATGTATATGTATGTGTATATATATATGTGTATGTATATAGTATATTCAAGTAGTTATAAACCACACCTACACATTGCAGTAATCAAAAGTGTGTGGATTGATGTTCTATTTTAATAACGCATACATACTAACTGAAAGTTCTGGTAAATCCTATTTGCAGAATTATGGATTGGAGATTCCATACCTATTATGAATTTATTTATAATATTATTATTATTATTATTATTACTAATATTCACAATGCATTTCTAATACTGTAGTGAAATATACGTAATGTGGAATTAAAAAATATACTAAATTTTCCAGCTTTTGTTTTAATACATACATGTATACAAACACACATACATGCACACACATTAACATATGTACACATAAACATACAGATACACACACACACATCTAATTACATACAAAGCAATATGTTTTTTAAGAAATTAATTATTTGGACATACTTCCAAAAACAAAAAAATATAAGGCTACACATACTTATAAATATTTTTTCAGTAGGTTCAAACACAAACATGTCAATATATGAAAATACAGGGGTTGGACAAAATAATGGAAACACCTTAAAATTTATTTTAATATGGGGTAGGACCACCTTTGGCAGTAATTACAGCTTGAATTCTACAAGCTAGAGACTCATACAAAGTTTGAATTGTTTCCAAAGGAATTTTTGTCCATTCTTCAGCTAAAACAGTCTCCAGTTCTTGTAGCGATGGTGGAGGATATCGACTCCTTGCTTGTTCTTCTAAAATGCACCATAAATGTTCAATAATATTGAAATCTGAGGACTGTGGTGGCCAGATAAGATGTTCAACTTCACTAGAATGTTCCTCGTGCCATTCAGTAACAACTTTAACTGTGTGAATTAGTGCATCATCATCCTGAAAGATTGTGTTTCCCTCTGGAGACAGTTCCGCAACAATAGGATGAATTTGATTAGATAAAATGCTTAAATAGTCTTGACTATTAATTCTGCCATGAAGGGAAACCATTGGGCCAGCTGATTTCCAAGATATAGCCCCCCCTCCAAGCTCATCACACATCCTCCTCCATATTTATAGTTGGAAGAAGGCAGCCTGAGTCAAATGCTTCTTTTGGCTGTCTCCACACATACTAGGGCTGGTGGGTGGAAATAAGGTAAAGGATGACTCATCTAAGAAAATAACATTCTCCCACTGCTCTAGGGATCAATTCTGTAGGTTTTTACTCTGCTCTAAACGCTTTGCAACATTTCTTTTTGAAAGTGATGCTTTTCTAATTGCAGCCCTCCCGTGAAATCCGGCTTTATGCAGCAGCTGGCGGACAGTTTTTGTGGAAACTGGGTTCTCAAGGTGGTCATTAAGCTCTGCAGTAATTTTGGGAGCTGTACTAAATCAATCCCATCACTTCACTTAATGTGTTTGTAAACAACACTGTTTAATAAATATATTCTTGGAATGTTGAGATAAATTTCTCACAGATCAAATTCTATTTTCATAATTCAAATATGACTGAGAGAGTGACCTGGTTATTTTGTTATATTGTGTAATACATGTTAAACACGAATACATAACCGTTGTCATGGAAACGGATGCAACAGAATTGAAAAGTTGAATCTATTCTTACTCATTTATCATATATATATATATATATATATATATATATATATATATATATATATATATATATATATATATGATATATATAAACAATAGCAAAATGCGACAAAGGTTTAATAACCCACATACTGGATCTAGTGAACATTTGCATCTAAATAACAACCAAAGATATGTAAACCGCAATGATAAACACCAATTACGACCAATTTCTTGTAGTAGAAATACTTATGATACAGCTAACACGTCAACAATGCTGGTAAATGGAGGCTGGACTACCTTATATACAAATAACTACAATAAATGCTTGTGCAGAGAAAAATCAAAATGTCCTTTGATGAAGCTGTATGAGTACAAATCTTGTATATAAATGTACTTTGCCCACAAGGGGAGGACCATATGTTTACATTGGGCAGACGGCTGATTCATTTAAGAATCGTTATTGTAAATATGTTGCCAACTTTAATCAACACCTTTGGCAGATTTTGTTTGGCGACTGAAGGAGGATCAAATGAAGTACAACATAACTTGGTCCATTGTAAGGTACACAAAATCATACAATACAATTTCCAGGAGATGCTGTCCCTACTCTGAGGAATCCGTCTATTCTGTAGACTAATGAGAAGATACTTAATAGAATTTCTGAACGACTCTCGAGATGCCAACACACATATAAATGTACTTTTGCACAATGCAGTGGGAATGAATTTTGAGTAAATGTTAACATAATTTAATTTACTTTAAGGTATGGATAACTTAGGTTTACTTTTAACCTCCCAGTTCTTCTAAACATCAAGTAAATAACCAACTGGCTTTGTGATCATGAGTGCACCAAACCTTGCATGTGCATATGCTCACATTTTTGCAGATGGTTGCATGAGCAAGTGTACATGTGCAATGCAGCTTGCCTGAGGGCATTTATACATCCATTGGCATGTAAGAGAACTTTCCGTTTCGCGACCGTTGCCAGCACCACCCCGTTTCGAGTCCGTTGCCAGCCTCGCCTGGCACATAAAAAGCACCATCCGTTCGTGGCCGTTTGCCAGCTCTGTCTGGCACCAGTGCGGGTGGCACGTAAAAAGCACCCACTACACTCACGGAGTGGTTGGCGTTAGGAAGGGCATCCAGCCGTAGAAACACTGCCAGATTTGACTGGGCCTGATGAAGCCTTCTGGCTTCACAGACCCCAGTAGAACCGTCCAACCCATGCTAGCATGGAAAACGGATGCTAAACGATGATGATGATGATGATGATTTCTGAACGGTCCTTTTTAAACTTTTCTCGCTGGATTGTGTGTTATTTCTCCTTTTGCCATCTAGGATTTTAGTTTTGATCTTCTATATCAATGAAGATATTCCCTACATCTAGCTGCGTTTCTTTCTAAAAAATGAGAAGTCACACTGTGGAACTGTTATTTTAAAGAGTTGTAGTTATTTATCGCCCGACTAGATACATCTGCACCACCAAATGTTCTTGAACCAGTTGTTGAGTGTCCCAACCATAAGGGATCGATGCTAGACGTGTCAGAACAATTCTCATGATTACTAATAAATTCTTGTATATTCTGTCTTCCGTCTTTCCTTTGCCAGTTCCTTAGTAGTTAAGGAGCTATCCGAGTAGACAGTTCCTTAGTAGTTAAGGAGCTATCCGAGTAGACAGTTCCTTAGTAGTTAAGGAGCTATCCGAGTAGACAGTTCCTTAGTAGTTAAGGAGCTATCCGAGTAGACAGTTCCTTAGTAGTTAAGGAGCTATCCGAGTAGACAGTTCCTTAGTAGTTAAGGAGCTATCTGAGTAGACAGTTCCTTAGTAGTTAAGGAGCTATCCGAGTAGACAGTTCCTTAGTAGTTAAGGAGCTATCCGAGTAGACAGTTCCTTAGTAGTTAAGGAGCTATCTGAGTAGACAGTTCCTTAGTAGTTAAGGAGCTATCCGAGTAGACAGTTCCTTAGTAGTTAAGGAGCTATCCGAGTAGACAGTTCCTTAGTAGTTAAGGCAATCAGAAGCATGAAGACAGGGAAAGCCCCAGGCCCATCAGGAATCACTGCAGAGATGCTCAAAAGTGTCGGCTATAGCCTAGTCACCCATATAGTTAACCTGGTGATACATGAAGGAGTCATACCCAATGACTGGTGTAGCAGCATAATAGTCAACTGCTACAAAGGTAAAGGTGACGCCCTAGATACAAATAACTACAGAGGTATCAAGCTGTTGGATCAGGTAATGAAGGTTACGGAGAGGGTCATAGCCCAACTGATTAGGGAGAGAGTCAGCTTGGATGAGACGCAGTTTGGTTTTGTGCCAAGGAAAAGCACCACTGATGCCATATTTCTGGTGAGACAGCTACAGGAGAAATACCAAGCCAAAGATAAGCCCATGTACCTGGCTTTCGTTGACATGGAGAAAGCCTTTGACAAGGTCCCCCGATCCCTTATCTGGTGGTCAATGAGGAAACAAGGGATAGATGAATGGTTAGTGAGAGCTGTGCAAGCCATGTACAGAGATGCTGTCAGTAAGGTGAGGGTTGCCAATGAGTACACTAAAGAATTCAGAGTAGAGGTAGGGGTCCACCAAGGTTCAGTCCTCAGCCCCCTCCTATTTATCATAGTCCTCCAGGCAATAATGGAGGAATTCAAAACAGGATGCCCCTGGGAGCTCCTATATGCTGATGACCTTGCTCTAATTGCTGAGTCACTATCAGAACTAGAGGCAAAGTTTCAAGTGTGGAGACAAGGATTAGAATCGAAGGGCCTTAAAATCAACCTAGCTAATACCAAAGTCCTAATATGTAGGAAGGCAGGCAAATCACAAATCCCTTCAGGTAGATGGCCCTGCTCGATCTGTAGAAAAGGTGTAGGTAGAAACTCTATAAGATGCACCAATTGTAAGCTATGGACACATAAGAGGTGCAGCAATATCAAAGGAAGGCTAACTGGGAGGATAGTTTTTGTATATGGCAGATGCTCAGGAGCAATAAACACTGAAAATGTGCAGAGAACAACTTCTGCCACATTCCAGGGAGAAAAACTAAAAGTAGCTGATAGCTTCCGTTACCTAGGTGACCAAGTCAGTAGCGGGGGCGGGTGTACTTAAAGTGTAGCTCCTAGAATAAGAATAGGGCCTCTCGCTCAGAGTAAAAGTTAGACTGTATGACGCATGTGTATGAACAGCCATGCTACATGGCAGTGAAACATGAGCCATGCGTAAGCTTGCAAGGAATGAAGCCAGTATGCTCTGATGGATGTGTAATGTCAGTGTGCATACTCGACAAAGTGTAAGTACCTGGAGAGAAAAGTTGGACCTAAGAAGCATCAGATGTAGTGTACAAGAGAGACGACTGTGCTGGTATGGTCATGTGGATAGCTGTGTGAAAAAGCGCCACACCGTAGCGACTGAGGGAACCTGTGGAAGCGGTAGACCCAGAAAGACCCGGGATGATTGGTGAAGTATGACCTTTGAACATTAGGCCTCACTGAGGCAATGACTAGTGACCGAGACCTTTGAAAATACGCTGGGCTTGAGAAGAGCCGGCAAGCCAAGTGAGACCATAACCCGTGGCCTCTACCAGGGGTGTAACCAGCCCAATTATGCGTACTTTTCCTTCATTGGTCATTAAATTCTGCTTGCGAAAACCTGTTGAGGGAAGTGAAATTGAAATCAAAATCAAATTTGATGACTGGTATCCATGCTAGTATAGCGCTAAGAGCACCATCCGAGTGTGATCATTGCAAGAGCAGCTGAATGGCTTCCATGCTGGTGGCACATAAAAAGAAACTGAATGTGATTGTTATCAGCGTTGCCTTACTGGCACATGAAAAATATTTGAGCGAGGTCGTTGCCAGTTTCGTAGGACTGGCTCCTGTGCAGGTTGCACGTAAAAAAACACCATGAGTGTGGCCGTTGCCAGTACCACCAGCTGGCCCTCGTAACAATGGCACATAAAAGCACCCACTACACTCTCAAAGTGGTTGGCATTAGGAAGGGCATCCAGCAGTAGAAACTCTGCTAGATCAGACTGGAGCTTGGTGCAGCCATCCGGTTCGCCAGTCCTCAGTCAAATCATCCAACCCATGCCACCATGGAAAGCAGATGTTAAACGATGATGATATGGATATATACATATATATACACACACATATTTATATACACATATATATACACACACACACACACATATACACACACACACATATATACATACACACACACACATATATACATACACACACACACATATATACATACACACACACACACACACACATATATATATATATACAGGTGTATATATATGGATATATATATATATACATATATATATGGTGATGATGATATATATGGATATATCGCTATACTTGCATATGTCTTCACACAGACGTGTATATTCTGACAAGTTGCTTCTTAAAATTTGCACCTCTCTTGAACAATAAACACAGAGCTAAATGTGCAAAGCCGTTTATTTTCTCCTTTCGATTTTTAATGTTTTTAATGTTTATTTTAGCGGGTTACCAAACTCTCAGCTTGGTCACCCAGCTAAAACGGTAATGACAGATTTTAAGTTTGCTTGACATTTAATATGTGTGAAAATTTCGATGCTCCATATCAAAGGTTCCGACAAGAATAGGCAGAAAATCAGAGCTTGAGACAAGAAGACACTTTCGACCAATGAGAATTCTGTTTACACAATCAATTTGATCGGTCACCTTCCTATGCTGGTTGAGTATAGTGTCATCCAAGCTGATGTTTATTGGTAATGAAGCTTATTTTGCAATACTTGAGCATATTTATCAGCTTTGTTTGAAAGAATTATCAACAACTTTTTACTGTGATCATGATTTGAGAAGACATACAGAAGTATGCCAAAGATGGGACATAATCTCTTGTGGGTAAGAAATGTAATATAAAGTTTATTGTAAACGGCACAAATACTTTATAATTCAATAGCTTTCAATGTGATACCTGTTAAACTAAATTTTTGTATTTGATGAAAATTTAATAAAATCTAATCATCAGTAAGTGAAATTATGCTAAATACTACTAAACTGAAAACCTTTTCCCCTCGGCCATATCAGCAATTCTGAAAACTTGGGTGCAAATCTTACACGAGTAGAAGCCTTTTATAAAAATTTTTATCCTCAAAAATCACCAGTGTAAATTACACAGTTGTACAAATTACATGGGTTTTTACAGTATATATAAAAATTATAGGGAGAATTCTCAAAAAAACAAAAGACAAAGACAGGTGGTGTAGACCACAAAAGATGTTTTAGTTTAACGGTCGGGAAGTGAAAAAGTCTTTAATGTTTCGAGCCTACACTTTTCCACAGAAAGGAACAGAAAAAGAAACAAGGAGATGCATATATATCTATGTAAAAATTATATATACATATATTTAAAAAAATTCAAAATGAAGAAGTACTGATGAACAACAATTGACTGACATCAGTAACATATACCAGTAGTGTAATGGATACTTCTATCCCTTAGATGGTTATTTTAACCCCTAACTCAACTAACCTTTCATTTATATGCATATATGAAAATTATATATACCTGTATAAAATTTGTGTGTGCATATATATATATATATATATATAAAAATTATATATATATATATAAAAATTATATATATATTTTTCTATATATACAATTTATATATATATATATATATTCACATGTAAATATATATAAATTATAGGCACAGGGGTGGCAGTGTGGTAACTACCTTCCTTACCAACTACATGAATCTAGTTTCAGTCCCGCTGTGTGGCACCATGAGCAAGTGCCTTCTAATATAACCTCAGGCCGACCAAAAGTTTGTGAGTAGGTGATTGGATTTGGTAGATGGTTACTGGAAGAAGCCTGTTGTATATGTATGTGTGTGTGTGACCCCCACCATTGCTTCACAAATCACGCTGGTCCCCGTCAAAAGCGACCGATAGAATAAGTAGTAGGCTTACAAAGAATTAGTTCTGGGATTAATTTCTTTGACTACAGGCAGTGCTCCAGCATTGCAGCAGTCAAATGACTGAAACAAGTAAAAGAATATAGATATTCACACACACACATTTATATATACATATATATATATATATATACTAGCACTATGACCTGGCGTTGCCGGGTCATAGTACAAGTGCATGCATATACAGCTGTGTGCGTGCGCACATACACGCGAGTACTGTCCAAATCTCGAACCAATCACACACAGCTAGCTGGTATTCGATTGGCGTATCAAGTTTCTGGCATTTTGATTCGGTTTTGGATAGAAAATTCACAAAAAAGTCACTTCTATTGATTTTTTAATGGCTTTGCAGGGAGACTGGGGAAATGTAAAGACATGCACAACCACCCTTGGACAGTTTTAAATGACCATAGAAAGTGCGACCCCTCTAACTGAAAGATTGTGGATTTGTATAAAGGACACACACACAGACATTTTGCCGTTTATATATATATTAATATAACATAATATATATATATATTATATATATATATATTGTATTACATATAGATTATATTATATATTAATATATAATATATATTATAATAATATTATATTATATTATAAGTGGGTTAATCATTCTTTAAGAGTACCAGGGTGTATAAATAACAAGAAAACTGCATGTCAGACAGTGGTAGCCAAGGGAACCACCTCCAAGGAAACACAAATAGTAAGTCGTGTTCCACAGGGTACTGTCTCAGAGCCACTGCTGTTCATAGCAGCACTCTTAGACATGCCCTCAGCTATCTGAGAAGGCCTTGTACCAAACTTTGGCATTGAAAGTTACTCAAACTGCAGAACAGGGCACCACTGCATAGTGCTAAAGATTCCAGCATAGCCATCAAAATACAGGACCAGATACTGTAACAGCTTGGGCTTTAAGGGCCCACAGTTCTTCAATATCCTTCCCAAATGCCTGAGAGACCTGCACGGTGTGGATGTGTCTCTAAAACAAAACTGGATCTCTTCCTGTCAAGAGTTCCAGACGAGTCTACCTCACAGCAGGAAACACAGATGAGGGCAGCAGCATCCAACTCTCACATTGATGAAATGCCACATATCTGAGGAAGTTTTAAATAATTGTGTAGCTCAGTCAGTAGTGGTGCTCCAGCATGACCGCAGCTTTGAAGCTGAAGCATTGTAAAGAATTATAAATATTATATATATATATATATATATATAATATATATATATATATATATATATATATATATATATATATAGGTGCCCGCGTGGCTGTGTGGTAAGAAGCTTACTTCCCAACCACATGGTTCTGAGTTCAGTCCCACTCTAGCCTCGGGCTGACCAAAGACTTGTGAATGGATTTGGTAGACGGAAACTGAAAGAAGCCAGTTGTATATATGTGTGTGTGTGTATTTATGTGTCTGCGTTTATGTCCCCGGTTCGGCAAAAAAGACCAATAGAATAATTACTAGGCTTACAAAGAATAAGTCTTGGGGTCGATTTGCTCAACTAATGCAGTGCTCCAGCATGGCCACAATCAAATGAGTGAAACAAGTAAAAAAGAATATAAATTATATATATATAAATACACACGCACACATAAGGTATAACATACATTTTTAGACACATATATAATGTATATATATTTAGACGTATATAAGTTATATATATAAGATATATATCTTTAGACATATCTATAAGGTATATATATAACATATTGAGACAGGTATGTAATGTACATATATAACACACACACACATATATATAAATATTTAAACAGATATACAAGGTATGTGCATAATATGTATTATATATTTACATAGCTCACATAGGAGGACAAAGTGTGCAGATATGGAACAACGAGTGTAATTAAATCTAAATCGTCCCAAAGCACAAAGGGAAGCTGGATGGGAAGTCAACGAAAATCGTTAAGCATAAAGAATGCTATTCTAACCCAGGAACTAAAGTTTGGTAGATTTAGAAGAAATGATTAACGAATCTTTTTCTTTTTTAGGCATTCATAAATTATATTGTATTATATAAAACTGTAACTGTTACATATCTGAGAAACCTCATTATAGTGTGTCCATATACACTACCACTAACAGTATATTTTGTAATTCTCTACAGGAGCCCTACTTTTCATACATATAGACGTATCCCAAGGTTATCAATGAACCTAGAAACTTAAGGTTTTGATAATGTTAATTACTTAATAATCATCAAACAGTCTAAATGAAATATATATCATTAACCCTTCACCACATTTCATTTGAGTTACATATTCACTTTGGCACAGATGATATGGCTGCATATTTCAAAAGTTTGTGTTACTACCATATAGCATCAGGGCAACTTGAATAAACGTCTTTCATTGTCTTCGGTTGACTCATACAATGTGAGTGAAATTCCGTAGATGGAACTGCATAGAAGTCTATCATATATAGTTCTGAGCAAGATATTTAACTGCATCCAAGGCGAGACTCCAGCTTGGGAGTTCAGGAGTATTGGGGAGTGTGGAGTTAGTCCTTAATCATTACTACTGCCTGTTCCACTCTGAGGTGATGACAGTACTTGTCAACAACCTCAGTTATGGGTCAAATAGCAGAAGAGAGATGGCCCCTAGACATGTCGTACAGGTCCACCAGAATATGGACATGCCCTGATGTCACATGAACCAGTCCCCCTGCCTAAAGGTTAAACAATTCTTGAGGTTCAAAGGTAAGCTTGGGAAAGCAGGAGAATAGACAGCGAATAAACCAGCAGATAACAGGAAAACTAGTGCTTGATATTTCCCAAGAAAAATCATGAATCTCCAGACATTGGCATGGCAGGCCATAATTGCCAACACAAATGGATATGTGTGTGTGTGTGTGTACAATGTATGCATTCATGTTTGTATGCTTGCATCTGTCTAAGGAATCACTGTTGCTTATATCTGATCTTTTAATAATGTCCTGTAAATTAGCAGTTCAACAAAGAGATTGATAAAATAAATATCAGGCTGAAATAATTACTGGTGGTGGGGTTGATATGATCAAGCAAAACCCTCAACTCCAGTTCCTCTACATTCCTGCTGCCTCTTTCCCATCTTCCATGCACTGCATAATAATTAGCTTTGGTGTTATCTATTGCAACCATTGACACCAATTTTGATGTCAGTGGACAGAAGTATGGCTTTGTGGTTAACAAGTTTGCTTCACAGCTACAACGAATATCAAACTACCATAGAAAAAAAACGTTTATTATTAGAGTTTCATAACTGAAGATATGTTGAAATTAGCTGCAGGATTTCTTCAAAGGAAAAAAGGAATCTGTGTAACCAATTTCTCAGAATTTTTATTAGTAGGTTATACAATAAGTGACCAAAATATTATATTCAAAACAGTAAAAAAAAAAAAAAAAATGAAACAAAAGAATAGAATGATTCTATAAAAATTTTCATAATCTTTAAAACAAATGCTTTTATTTGTGGGTAGAAGTGAAATGAGTAATATTTTAATTATTTTCATCATTTCAAAACTACAACTGGTATTTTGAAAGACCTCCAACATTTAATATTCTTTGAACATGACTTTCTTTCTTTTTTTTATTAAATAAAAACAAATGCACTATATTGTTTTGTAATAACAAATGACAATATGACAACAGTCGTTAAAATGTGTGTGAGCCAGTAACAAAAAGAAACAATTAATTAAAAAAAAATATTGATGAATATAACATAAAAAAGAAAAAAAAGAAAAAAAATTAACAAAAACAAATCCAACCAAAAAAAGTATGACCATAATTGAGACAATGTCTACAGCAAGTTGAGGCAGCAAAACAGTTAAAGAGGTATGTGGACTTACCCAACAGGAGTCACAATTGTTCTGCACATGCTAGGGGGGAGCAAGAAAGAATAGAAAAGAAAAAGAAAAAAAAAAAGAAAAAAAGAAAACAATCAAAGTTAGTGACTGCATAGGAACTCACTGACGAACAGACGACGACGAAGACGATAGGCTTAACTCTCTCATTACTATTGTCTTTAGTAGCTGGGTCGCTCCCTTGGGGAAGGGGTTCCTTGAAATGATGGAAAGAAAAGCAGTGCCAAAGAGAAGAGCAGGGCACTCCTTTAGGTATGGCACTGATGGGTTAAATTTGTCTTTGGCACATCCTCTAATAATTCAATAAATATCTGTTACGTAACTTGTCTTGCTGTGAAATTAGGCCCAAGACAGCCATCTTGGTCATTTGGATGAAAACTGCATTGACCCCTTTCAGTGTCATTTAACAATTCATCAGGATTCAATTAACTGCCCTTCTCCCAAACTGCCGATAATAGCAGCTGAAGGTTATGTTTTTGAAAACTTAAGTATGTGCCTAAGCATAGAAGACTAATGGGCTGGAATCAATAATTTCTACCTTCCATTATAGTGTGTATGTGTGTGTGTTTATGGCAGGGATGAGTGGGAGATAGTTTGGACTTTACAGACAGCAAGCACTGTGGAAAGAACAAAAGTCAACAAAGCCCCACTTCACACATGACTCACAAACACTTGTGGAAGTGAAAGTAAAATTCATTTTCGAAGCTCACTGTATTCTATAGTCTCATTCCCCAACTGTAGCTATTTTCTTCTTCAAGTGACCACAAGCAAGATTATGTGTCCCAATGCTGCACCAGGAATCACTGTCCTCCATTAGCTTTGGTAGATCCTCACTTTCGTTCATCTGCAAATAAACATCTCTTTTAGGGTGTGGAAATCTCCAATATGGCCTGTCTATTCAACATGAAAGCAGTGGCCTGTAAAATCTGTCCCGCACTGAGCAATAATAATAGAACGAGAGGTGAAATGTGTAGATAAATCTCATCATTGGTGTTGTGCTCATACTGAGATGTTTTGAGCCCCTGTGAGAAACCTAGTGTATGTATTGTTAAGTCTTGAAACTCCTTTTTGTAGCTACATCAACTTATTAAAAACCATTGAGGGAACCATGATGATGATAACAAGCTATGGCATAAACCACTTCACACTTCCTTCAAATATTGGGGGAAAAGGGTAGTGTTAAAGAGAAGGATGTAGTTGATTTAAGCATAATATTGACAGATCAAGTTTGTCTTGGGTACCATCTGCTTAACCCTTCTGATACCAACCCACCTGCAACTGCTATTTCTATGTTGCAAACTTCCTGCTTTAAAGAGGTCTAAATTAAAACTTTCCATCAAAATTTCATCGTAATTTATATTGGAAACACCAACTTAATAACGACTGACTTATTTTGCTATATTCTTCATTATTTAAAAAATTAATTGAAGTAATAGCAGCATATTTCAATGGGAATATGGTAACTAAAAACTTAATAGTTAATTTGGTCATACAATCCATCAAAAGAACAAAGATTACAAAAACTCACAAGAAATGCGCATGCATGACTGTGCAAACGTGCACACACATGCACACTTGTAAGTAGAATTTGTTTTTTTCTAAATTCAAAGGTAACAACGCACAGTTTTGATTCCCAATAGTTACAATTTCGGCTCTTATCCTCTTCATGGATACTATTAACAAAGCCCAACATCAATTTGTCGTGGCTGCTTAGCCCTAACTAAGCCTTACTCAAGCAGATCCATAATCAAAGATATTCTGACCATTCCATGTTTTTGTATATCAAGGACAAAATTGTTCAGCGAGTCCTTATATTTTTAAAAAAGATCAAGTGTGATCTGAGGAAGATTTGGCTGTTAATTCTAGCAAACTGAGTAACTACATTGAGGTATCTTTGGTTTTCTCATTCATTTCACTTAATGTCAGGCTGTGGAAAAGAGGCAGTGTGAAAAGGAGAAGGGAAGAGTTGTTTTAGTGAAATAACTGCTATGTTCAATCTGTCTTGAATACTATTTGTATAATTAGTCTGGTCCCATTCTTCAGCCGGTAAAACTAACAGTGAAAAGGAAGTCCACAGATAGCATATTCAAACACACATGGAAAATGTGTATTTTCTAAGTTCTCAAGAAAACATACAGTTTCCATCCAAAATTGATAGCTATTTTCAACTTGTCATATTTGTTATTGACAAAAATATAGAATAACAAAATAGTACTTAGTTTTTGTATTTGGTTTGCAAAATTCTTGATATGTATTTGTGTGGTGAAACATTTTGTTGTGTCTTGGGAAAGTCATAATGCCAACAAATCAAAATAGTACATGCCATGCACAATTACCATTTCATTCTTTCTACGGGAAAAGGTGGAAGGGAAGACATAAGTTGCTTTTGACAGGTTAAAATTGCCTTGCACACCATCTGCTTAATAATTAGAGAATTTGATCCTACAACTATTAAAAAGAAATTCAATCACAAGAGCCCTAACAGGTCAACACATACATAAATGTGGTGGTAAAATTTACTTTCTAAGTTGTAAGGTAAATAAGGGTTGGCATCGGGACCTATACTGTTCAGGTCCTATTTGACTATTAGTGTCATTAAGAATTTAGTTGATAACACATATGGCTTCAAGTTCAGATCCACTGCATGGCAACTTGGGTGAGTGCATTCTACTATATCCTTGGTTTGACAGATCCCTGCAGGTGAATTTGGTAGACAGAAAGTGAAATAAGCCCATTCTGTGTGTGAATGTGTGTGTATCACTATAATAGTTTTAGTCACTGGATTGTGGTCATGCTGGAGCACATATATAAACATATAAACACATACATACATTCATATATATATATACACATTATATATATATACACACACACACATATATATATACATATATACATATACATATATATATATATATACATATACATATATATATCATATATCATCATCATCATCATCATTTAACGTCCGCTTTCCATGCTAGCATGAGTTGGACGGTTCAACAGGGGTCTGGGGAGCCCGAAGGCTGCACCAGGCCAGTCAGATCTGGCAGTGTTTCTACAGCTGGATGCCCTTCCTAACGCCAACCACTGTATATATATATACATATATATATATACATATATATATATATACATATACATATATATACATATACATATATATACATATATATACATATACATATACATTATATACATATACATATATATACATATATAACATACATATACATATACATATATATCATATACATATATATACATATACATATATTACATATACATATATATACATATACATATATATACATATACATATATATATATAATAGATATATTACCTATATAATACATATACATATATATATATATATATACATATATATATACATACATATATATATACATAATATATATATATATATATATATTACACCTATATATAATATATACATATACATACATATATACCATTATATGTATACACAATATATATATATACACATATATATATATAACATATACATATATATATATACAACATATATATATATACACATATATATGTATACACATATATGTGTACACAATATATTACACATACATATATATAGATAACACACATATATATATACACATATATATATACACTATATATATAATACACATATATATGTATACACAATTATATATTTATACACACATATTATATATACACACATATATATATACACATATATATATACCCATATATATATATACACATATATATATATACATATATATATACATATATATATTACACATATATATATATACACATAGATATATATAACACATATATATACACATATATATACAGATATATATATACACATATATATATATACACATATATATATATACATATATATACACAGATATATATATACATATATATATTACATATATATACATATATATATATACAATATATATATATACATATACATATATATATATACATATATATATATATATATATATAATCATATATACACATATATATATATATATATAGCAATATACACATATAATATATATATATATATATATACATATATATATACATATAATTATATACATATATATATACACATATATATATATACATATATATAATACACATTATATAATATATAATACATATATATATATATATATAATATATACATATATATATATATATATATATATACATATATATATATATATATATCATATACATATATACATATATATATATATATATATACATATACATATATATATATATACATATATAATATATATATACATATATATATATACATATATATATATATATATATAATATATATATATACATATACATATATATATACATATATGATTTGATTTGATTTTGATTTTTCCAGTTTCAGCTAATGAGCTGTGGCCATGCTGGGGCACCGCCATTTGTTTGCTACACGGTTTTACCTCACGGATGCTTTTTAGCAAACGCCATCGA
The DNA here is from genome assembly GCF_006345805.1 of Octopus sinensis. NCBI lineage: Eukaryota > Metazoa > Mollusca > Cephalopoda > Octopoda > Octopodidae > Octopus > Octopus sinensis. The sequence goes on along the minus strand of NC_043018.1, from coordinate 11,649,078 downwards.
TGCATGAGAGAGTTCGATGCAGCTGCCCTCATCTGCACCTCCTCCGTGAAGTTGGTTCATCCGGGACACCTGACAGGAAGAGATCCAGTCCTACTTTAAAGACATCCGCATCTACACCATGCAGGTCCCTCAGGTTCTTCGGGAGGATATTGAAGAGCCGTGGGCCTCTGAAGCCCAGACTATCAGGATATCTTGTCTTACATCTTGATGGCAAATTTGGAGTCCTTGGTACTACGCAGTGGCGTCCGGTTCTGGCATTTGTGTGACTCTCGATGCCAAAGTCTGGGACAAGACCTTCCAGGATCTTCCAGATATATATTATGGCATATCTTTCTCGTCTACGCTCCAGGGAATAGAGCTTTAATCTCTTGAGTCTTTCCCAGTAGCTTACATTCTGCATAGAGGCTATCTTCTTCGTGTAGCTTCGTTGGATCACCTCAAGTTCAGTGATCAACTTGACACTGGATGGTGACCATAGCTGAGAGCAATAGTCAAAGTGGCTTAGGACAAGTGTCTTCCAGAGGACCATCATGGTTTCTTGTTCTCTTGTTCTAAAGGTTCTAAGAATCCAGCCAGCCAGCCGTCTACATTTCATTGTCAGTTTAGCAACATGTACATGAAAGGTCGCGTCCTCACTCATGTGAATACCCAGGTCACGCACTGATTGTGCCTCTGGGATTGCAATCCTCCCGGTCCAGTCTATTCATTGGGTATTGCATTCAGTTTTGCATGCTGATAGTATAAGCTTGAAACTTTCAGCATTGAACTGCATGCTATTCTTTTCAGCTCACTTGTATATTTCGTCCAGCTCACATTGCAGTGCTTAGTGTCCTCAGGGTTCTGTATTGCCTGTGAACTTTTGTATCATCTGCATAACTTGTGATCGTGGCTCTCTGCGTGGCTGAGGGCATGTCTGAGAGGGCCATTATGAACAGTAGTGGTCCCAAAACAGTGCCCTGCGGAACACCGCTCACTATTTGCGTGCTAATGGAAGTGGCCCCATTGGCTGCTACCACCTGACTTCTATTCTTCAGAAAGTCATGGAGCCATTCTCCTAGTTTTCCAACTATGCCAAGAGATCACGCA
>NC_043018.1:11517992-11637992 GCF_006345805.1 Octopus sinensis | reverse complement strand
TGCCGGGTCGACAACCGATGGCCGATACCTCCGATGTAGAAAAAACTGTCGCATCGTTTTGCAACGGGATTTCAACTCTGAATTGATGCTGCAAAGTTGTCAAAGGCGAAGAAATTGAGAGAAAGGTATGGCAGATTTAATGTGATTGGGGTGAGAGCAAGAGCAGTGGGAGTCAGTAGGTTTATGGTGTGGAGAGGTGGATATTGTGTATACACACATATGTATATACATACACATATACATACATATATACACATATCTATATACATATATATACAAATACATATATATATATATATTATCAATGATAATAATAAATGGTAAAATTAATTAATTGATTAATAATTAATAATTTTACCTAGTAGTTTGGTATGTTAAAAGAACCATTATTGGTAACCTTATACAAAAATTCTATAATTATAAGCATAATTATAATTAGGGTTCAGCAAAATTGCTTCACTACATACTGAAATTTAGAAATAGCAGTTAAATACTATTCCACTACCATAAGATATCTCCCAGACAGCAATACTCTCAAATACTAAACTCTTACAATCGTTTCAACTACGGGGTTGCCCAATCTTCCAAGTTTTCCACATCATGCCAATAATATACAGGGATTGTATAAAGTTTGAAGAAACATTGGATAGGGGTTGGACAATGATTGGGCCCCAGGACTTCATCAGAGAGACCATAATGTTAGGAATCTAACATGTGAGGAGGTAAGGTAAAATAGTAAAATTATATAAAAGACTAACATAGAGATAGTAAGGAATGGTGAAAATGTGAATTGCAAGGTGATATCCATAAGCCATGGGAGTACATCTTATGGTAAAGAAAGTCACTTCCAGGAGTAATTTCCACAGATTATGAGAGTTACATCATATTTCAGTTTTACTGGGGGAAATAGTGAGGGTAAGATGTTGTGGATTGAGCTTAATGTGATGATCCATATCACAGGGATTAAAACTTAGAGGCTAACTGCTATTTAATATAGTGTTATGAAAGAAATTAATGTCAGGTCACTCTTGAGTGCTACTGGTAACATGTAATCCAGTACAACCTGTTGCATGGTCGGGTCATCGGCGACTAAACGGGCAACCCCACTAGGCTTGCTTGGTGAGGAGGGCATTGTTGGATACCCTGTGGGATGAAAAAAAAGACCTGTCAAAAGGGGCTACGACCTCAAGCCCGAAGATGGCATCCCAATTTGATATCGCCATGATGGCAGTCTCTTCAACTAACAAAGACTCAGTCCAACACTCTCTTTGAATTGCAATATGCCAATGACTGCAAAGCTCTTACCCATGATCCAACCAGCCTTCAGCAGCACCAAGATGTTATGTGCAACACCTATCATTGGGCTGGACTCCAGGTCAATACCAAGAAAACAGAGATCCTTCAATGCCCCAAAAATGGTTCACCCGCTGTGACTCTTTTGATCCAAGACAACCAGCTAAAGAACACCAAGAAATTCACCTATTTGGGTAGCATCATCTCAAGCAATGGGGTCAATAACCATGAAATTCAGAATCACATCCTTGAATCACTGGCCACAGACCGTACTACCTGGAGGGGGATGGTCACAGCATTTTGAGGATGAGAGGACTAGACTTCACGAAGAAAAGCAGAGACAGCTTATGGAGCGCCAGCAAAATCCTAGATGAGCTCTTCTTCGTCAGAGCCCTCTTTGCTGCTCTCAATATAATCGGACGTGTGCCTCCACAATTGTCCTTTTCAGCTACGAGAGGGTCTGCCAACGCCATCAATACAACTTCTAAGCATTAAAGACGACGTCGTCATCTGTCAAGATGGACGGCCTTAAGCAATTAAAAGCAAAGTAAGCAATAAAAGGAATCGACAAAGTTAACTTAATGCGAACTTGTTTGGGGAAATCAATACACGAGTCTATCAATGAAAGAATAATTTGGGTAAAACCTTAGTACGATGTTACTACTTATTTACAAAAACCTCATCCTAATACCCCTATGAAAAGTAGGGTGAGGCTAAATATAATCAACAGACTTAACTAGTTCGCTAATATTTGAAAACAATGGCATTGTTCAGGTCCGTTAAATCTATCAATAAAATACGAGACAAGTAAAAACAAAAAATAAAACATATTTAAGGAATGAATTGTCTAAGGAGCCTTACTTAATGAAAAGGCGATGAATAGTACTTACAGTTATGGATATAGTATTTTTTATGAATATATCTGTATGTATGTATATATATATATACACACGTCCTAATAAGTAGGAAGGCAGGCAAACCACAAATCCCTTCAGGTAGATGGCCCTGCTTGATCAGCAGAAAAGGCATAGGTAGAAACTCTATAAGATGTACCCAGTGTAAGCTATGGGCACATAAGAGGTGCAACAATATCAAAGGAAGGCTAACTGGGAAGATAGGTTTTGTGTGTGGCAGATGCTCAGGAGCAATAAACACTGAAAATGTGCAGAGAACAACTTCCGCCATAAATTACAAGTGGTTGATAGCTTCTGTTACTAGGTCACCAAGTCAGTAGTGGGAGAGGGTGCACTGAAAGTGTAGCTGCTAGAATAAGAATGGCCTGGGCAAAGTTCAGAGAGCTCTTACCTCTGCTGGTGACAAAGGGCCTCTCGCTCAGAGTAAAAGGTACACTGTATGACGCATGTGTACAAACAGCCATGCTATATGACAGTGAAACATGGGCTGTGACTGCTGAGGACATGCGTAAGCTCGCAAGGAATGAAGCCAGTATGATCCGATGGATGTGTAATGTCAATGTGCATACTCGACAGAGTGTAGGTACCTTAAGAGAAAAGTTGGACCTAAGAAGCATCAGATGTGGTGTGCAAGAGAGACGACTGCACTGGTATGGTTGTGTGGTGAGAATGGATGAGGATAGCTGTGTGAAAAAGTGCCACACTCTAGCGGTTGTGGGAACCTGTGGAAGAGGTAGACCCAGGAAGACCTGGGATGAGGTGGTGAAGCATGATCTTCGAACATTAGGCCTCACAGAGACAATGACTAATCACCAAGACCTTTGGAAATATGCTGTGCTTGAGAAGACCCGGCAAGCCAAATGAGACCATAACCTCGTGGCCTATGCCAGGGGTGTAACCAGCCGAATTATGCATACCTTTCCTTCTTTGGACACTAAACTCTGCTTGCGATGACCTCTTGAGGCAAGTGAAATCAAAATTCAATTCGATGGCTGGCATAGGGTGCTAGTGGAGCGCTAAGAGCACCATCCAAGTGCGTTCATTGCCAGAGCCGCTAACTGGCTTCTGTGCCGGTGGCACGTAAACAGCACCATTCGAGCATGATCATTACCAGTGTCGCCTCACTGGCACTTGTGCTGGTGGCACGTGAAGAAACATTTGAGTGAGGTTGTTGCCAGTGCCACTGGACTGGCTCCTGTGCAGGTGGCACGTAAAAATCACCATTTGAGCATGGCCGTTGTCAGTACCGTCTGACTTGCCCTTGTGCCGGTGGCATGTAAAAGTGCCCGCTACATTCTCGGAATGGTTGGTGTTAGTAAGGTCATCCAGCTGTAGAAACTCTGCTAGATCAGATTGGAGCCTGGTGCAGCCATTTGGTTCGTCAGTCCTCAGTCAAATCGTCCAACCCATGCTAGCATGTATTCTTTGTAAGCCTAGTATTTATTTTGTCAGTCTTTTTTGCCGAACCGCTAAGTTACGGGGGACATAAACACACCAGCATCGGTTGTCAAGCGATGTTGGGGGAACAAACACAGACATACAAATATATATATACACACATACATACATACACACACACATATATATATATATCATCATCATCATCATCATCGTTTAGCGTCCGTTTTCCATGCTAGCATGGGTTGGACGGTTCAACTGGGGTCTGTGAAGCCGGAAGGCTTCATCAGGCCTAGTCAGATCTGGCAGTGTTTCTACGGCTGGATGCCCTTCCTAACGCCATATATATATATATAAACATACATACATATGACAGGCTTCTTTCAGTTTCCGTCTACCAAATTGACTCACAAGGCTTTCGTCGGCCCGAAGCTATAGGTTCCACACAGTGAGACTGAACCCGGAACCATGTGGTTGATAAGCAAGCTACTTACCGCACAGCCAGTCCTGCGCTTATATATCTATCCATATATATATCGATATATACGTATATTGATATGTACATATATCCATACATACATAAATACATACTTCCAAAGATCTCGGTCTCTGGTCATTTCCTCGGTGAGACCTAAAGTTCGAAGGTCGGTGGTGAAGAGTGACCTTCGAACTTTAGGTCTCACCGAGGAAATGACCAGAGACCGAGACCTTTGGAAGTATGCTGTGTGTGGGAAGACCCGGCAGGACAAGTGAGACCATAACCCGTGACCTATACCTGGGACGTAGCCAGCCCACTTATGCATACCTTTCCTTCTTGTGACACAAACCCTACTTGTGAAGACGTGTTGAGGCAAGTGAAAATGAAAATCGAAATCGAATCTTTCAACATCAATGGAAATTGTAGCTGTGATACCAGTGCTGGTGGCACGTAAGAGAACCATCCGAATGTGGCCGTTGCCAGCGCCGCACAGACTGACCTCCGTGCCGGTGGCACGTAAAAAGCACCCACTACACTCTCGGAGTGGTTGGCGTTAGGAAGGGCATCCAGCTGTAGAAACACTGCCAGATTAGACTGGGCCTGGCGCAGCCTTCTGGCTTACCAGACCCCAGTTGAACCATCCAACCTATGCTAGCATGGAAAACGGACGTTAAACGATGATGATGATGATAGATATATATCCATATATACATAAATATATATATATGTATCCATATATACATAAATATATATATATGTAACCATATATACATAAATATATATATATATATATCCATATATACATAAATATATATATATATATCCATATATACATAAATATATATATATATATATCCATATATACATAAATATATATATATATATATCCATATATACATAAATATATATATATATCCATATATACATAAATATATATATATATATCCATATATACATAAATATATATATATCCATATATACATAAATATATATATATATATCCATATATACATAAATATATATATATATATAAATATTGATATATACATAAATATATATATCCATATATACATAAATATATATCCATATATACATAAATATATATATATATACACCCATCCATACATACATAAATATATATATATACACACACATGCATACATACATAAATATATATGTATACACACATCCATACCTATATAAATATATATATATACACACACATCCATGCATAAATATATATATATATACACACACACACACACACACACATATCCATGCATACATATATATATGTACACAGGATGGCTAGAAAGTGACACACTATGAGAGACATGAAATATGCTTTATTTGCAATGAAGTTGGTTATCCATTATAAATGTGTCAAGTGCTGGTCATGGAGCTCTAAATTTAGTGATAATATGGAATTTGAAACTGCAACGAACCCTCTGATATAACTTTGCATTGCCATTGACTTGTTCACGCACTTCAACAATTGTTTGAAGGTGTACTTAATCATGAATCTTTTCAGAATACACAAGGTCTTTAATTTAGCCCCAGAAGGAAAAGTCCATGGGAGTTAAATCTGGTGGCCACAGTGCCCATTCAATTGGCCCATGTTGCCTGAGCCATGTTCCTAGAAACTGCTCATTTAGAAAATTATGAACCGACAATGCATAATGGAGCAATGCCCCATCCTGCTCAAACCAGACTGGATTTCCGCTTCCAAGTGAATGCTTGTGAGGCATCATCTTGTTGCAAAGCATGTCTAGATATGAATCACCTGTCAGAGCCCTCACAATAAAATGGTTCAATTACCTGATTGTGCCAAATCCCTCACCTCAGCATTACCTTGTTCCCGCTTTGTTGATTATCTGCCTCCATCCAATGAGGATTGGTTTGAGTAATATCAGCAGTTGTGAAAATAGCAATTTCACATATTGCAGGATGGTGTGTGACTTGATGCAGACCCACCCTACAGAAAGGTGAAATTGAAGTCAATGCAAGAAGATAGTAACACAGGTGCACACGCACAAGCCCTTTAAGTTTCTGCATACCAAATCCACTCACAAGGTATTGGTCAGCCTGGGACTAAAGCAGAAGACACTTGCCCAAGGTTTCATGCAATAGGATTGAATCCAGACCCATGTGGGAAGCAAACCTCTTACCACACAGCCATGCCTGTGCCTTTTTATATATAGATCTACATACAAGGAGGTGCTAAAAAGTTCCTGGCTTTGGGGAAAAGAAAATACAGGATGCATCAGTTCATTATGATTTTATTCAACATATTCACCTCCCAGATTCACACACTTATTGCAGTGGTCCTTCAGTTTTTCTAAGCCCTGTAAAACAACAAGGAAGGCTGGACCTCTCATCAGGCCTTTTGCAATCCTTAAAGCCAGGGACTTTTCAGCACACACCCACACTGCTTCTTAAAAACAATAGAAGGAAAACAGGGGATTTTTTTTACTGTTTGAATTGTGGGGCATGATCTCATTGGCTGTTGTTTGTAGTATCTTTATGTCTGCAAGTTTTTGATTAAACTCTATGCTTTATATGTGCATGCATCTATGTATTAGTACATGTTTTTGAATAGACAGATGTGTGTGTATGTGTGTGCATGCATGCACACATGCATATTTGTATGCCTAGAGGGTTCGTGTGGTGTTAGTGGCAATGTGAAGGAGAGACAGAAAAGATGTTTTTGGCCCAAGCAGGTTTTTTGAAAATGAATCAAATTTCTCTTTTGTTTTTGTTTCATGTTGCTTTTACTCCTATCATCACCATTTTTCTCTCCACTTTTCCAGGCTGGCACAGTCAGACAGAACTGCTGAAGTATTTTACAGGCTCTTCCTGTTGCCAACTCTTACTCATTTCCAAGTAAATTACTTATTGCCTAGGTCTTTCACACAATGAATCCTTCAATATCCAGATATATTTTCTATAACAGACACAAACAATGTTGCCACTGCCACAGCAATGGCATCAGAGATGCACATAAACAATGCCAACACACACACCTATCCATGCACGTACACACTATATGTGCATATTTGTATGACAGGCCTCCATACAGTTTTCATTTCCCAAATTCACTGATAAGGCATTGGTCAGCTCAATACTTTAATAAAAGACACTGACTCATAATGCTCTGTGTGAGAAGTGAACCTGAAAACACGTGGTTGAGCAGAGAACATCTTAACCACAGTCATGCCTCCACTGATACATATACATACATATATACACACACACATTCAGAAAATGGGATTGTGAAAAGAAAACAGTGCCTTGGCGTTCCATTTGAAGATAAAGGGTGACCCATAAGACAACATTCAATCATCTTTTTTGTACCCCGACAGGTTTATGGATCAAGATACAAGCACTTTTTAAAAAATAAATTCTAACTTAATATTTTATTACAATTAAATAAAATAGATAATTTGTTATGTAACAGTGTGGTCCCAAAATAAAAATGAAATTTTTAATGAGATTTTTAGCATTCAATTAGCAAAAATAAAAAAAAAACTGAAAGACAAATAAATAAACTCATCAATAATTACTGAAAATAAAGTAAAAAAATAAATCAACAAAATTATAATTTGTGTAAAGAAAAAACAAAAGGTTATAGAAAATTCTGAAAAGCAAAAAGAGGGCTCAAAAGAGAACAAATGTGTCGGAGAAATGGAGAGCTCCTGCTTTCTATTTCTCTGGAAGAGAACTAAAGTGACGATAGAGAAAATGAGACAGAGTTAGTAAAAGAGATATTCTGTCCTCAAAAAGTGAGGATTATGACAAGTTTAGGCTTCTTTTTAATATTAATCTACAGTCAGATGAAAGAATACCTGTAGGTTTCTTGGTAGCTTTATGGAAAAGCTGGATATCTATGGTTAACAGATCATGTTATCAGAAGAAAACTGAGACAGACAGATAGGGAAAGAGAAGAGAGAGGAAAAAGGAGTGAAAGAAGAGCAAGAAAAAGAGGAGTGAAAAGAAAATGAAAGAGAAGCAAAACAAAAATATGAGTGCTTTAAAGAGTGAGAACTTATAAAATATTGAGAAATTTGTTACCTGAGCAAAGCAGAGCGGAACAAAAGCCATGTAGTAGGCAGTCAACATGGAGTTGAACAAGACCTGCTTGACTCGATTGTTGAAATCAAGCTTCAAGCACTCCACTTCTTCACGTACTATGTCAGGGGTGAGAGTACAGGTGTGTGAGAGAACACTGTCTTCAGAAGAAGTGTGAGACGAATCCTGTGAATTCTTGTGTTTTTGAGATGATGGTGACACAGACTTGTCGACAACTTGGCACGGCCAAAGAAGGTTTCTCTGAAAGATTGGCTTCAATGTGAAACCAAAAAGAATCAGATAGGTTGCCAACCTGTAATTTGAGAAAGATAATAGTGCCATATTAGTGGGGGGCGAGAAAAAAACAAAAGAGGATGTGTCAGGAAGAATGAAATAGAGAAGATAAACTACTGGAATGGTTAAAGCTGACCAGAAATAGACTTACGGATAGCACAGAAATAAACTGTTGACGAAAGAATAGCGAACTATCACATGGTAGGCAGACCAACAGAATGTTCCTAGGATTCCTGTAACAATTACCAATTTGATCAACTGAACAAACCAGTAGAGAACACTTTTCTTATTTTTAGAGCCATAAACCTGACAAAAAAAAAAACCCAAGATTAAAAAAAGAAGCAATTATAGAATAAAGAAAACGAAGGATTTTTTGCAGTATTTCAATAGGAATTACATAGGTACACAGGTTAATCCCTTTGAAGGGTAACACAGTCAATTATTTTATCAACGCCACATGTAGGATGAAAAGCAGAATTTAAATTCAGAACAGAGAAGAATGTTGCTATTTACTGTAATGTATTTCATCTGCTAATCCAATACCCTAAAGATTAATAATGGATCATTGGTAAACACTGGCATATCCCTTATGCATTTCTACAATTATTTTTCTTTTTAATTTTGTAAGGTATAACAAAGTGGTTAAGAAAATATACTTCTCAACCATATGGCTTTAGATTTAGTCCCCTGCATGGCACCTTAGGCAAGTGTCTTCCACAGTAACTCCAAGACAAGCAATGTTGATTTAGTAGATAAAAACTGAAAGAAGTCTAGTGTGTGTGTGTGTGTATTATATATAACCATAATCATCATTAATTGATGTCCATGTTCCATGCTGGCATGGGTTGTACAGTTTGATAGGATCCACTGTGTCCGAGGACTGCATTAAACTCCCAATGTCTGATTTGGCTTGATGTCTACAACTGGTTATCCTTCCTAACAACAACCACTTTGCAGCATGGACTGAGTGCATTTTTCATGCCACCTGCACTTTTGAGGTTGTCATGTAGTTTGCAGGACAATGAGCTTTGGGATAGGTAGGGAGGGGGCCCAAGGGATTGCTATGTGGTGGATGGGGAGCAGTGGAGATTCCAGCAGAGGGATTTGTATGGCCAGACACATCTAGTAGGGGAAAATGGGGGGAAGAGAAAGAGCAAATAATCAGCAGGAGCTGTAAGACTAATAATAGCAGAAAGGCACCCAGGTACAAACTTGTAAGATTGTTTGGGAAGGAGAATGGAGGGGGGAAACAACCAAGATGGGTATGGTTGAAGGGTGGATGGTTCTTGTTTCAACAAGAACTATCAGCTGTGGAATACAGAAGAGTGGGGGCAGTAACCAGCTAACGTAGTGAAGATGATACAGGGGGGAGGTGGGAAGGAAAGAAATATGACATGGTTGGGTAGTCTGTGGAGGAAGAGGAAAGAGGCAGGTGGGAGAGTCACTGTAAGAGGTAGAGCTCAGAATCCTGAGGTCAGCTTTCATCACTTCACCACGTCTTCTTGGGTCTTCTGTTGCAGGTTCCAGTCACATTAAGTGGACACTGTACTATTCTCAGCCATATGCATCACATGTCCATATCATCTCCAGCTTCTTTCTTGAACACATCTGATCCCTTCTTTACCTAGTTTTTCACTCAGCACTTTTGTACTAATTCTTTCATGCCCATCCAACACAGCAGGCTCACTTCATTTCTTTCCAGTCTTCTCAAGTCCTCTGCCTCACGACCATGCAGGGCTGTAGTTCTAACACAAGCATTATGCAAACTGTTTCTCTCTTGGGGAAAAGATCTCTGTTATCAAAAGTGGTAGTAACTCCCTGAAATTTCTCCAACCAGTTCTTACTTTAACAACTATACTTTCAGAGCAACTGACACCCTCGTTAATTATATTTCTTAGGCAACAAAAGTAATCAACTACTGCTGAGTCATCTGGGCTTTTAAGAAACTCAAGTTTAGGTGTGCTTCTATGTGCTTCTCTAATGCATCTACCACATACAAAGCTTACATTCTTAGATAGTCTGCCAATAACTCCACCACATCTCTCCTGTGTCCACAGCTTATGTTAAGTACAGCATATGGAATTTATACCTACTGCTTTCCTACATTCTGAGCAAGGCCATTGCCCTGAGGGAACCAGGATCCTGTTGTCTTTCCCACTTACTAAAATCTGTCTTTGCCAGGTTAACCTTAAGGCCCCTCAATTCCAGGTTTAGCTTCCATGCCTGGAATTTCTTCTCTAATTCCCCTATAGGTTCAGCTATAAGAACTAGATCATCAGCATATAGGAAGTTCCCAAGGACTCCGTTCCATCTTACCTCTTGCACACAACACACCCACTCATCTCTGCTCAAGCATCTCTTCAATTTCTCTACATCTACCTTTCATTATCACTGTCCTAATGTTTTGGAACCTATTGAAGAAGGAAGCCTGTTTTCTGCTGAAAACCTACTTGGCTCTTTGTTAATCACAGTTTGGCTGCAACTGTACTAGTGAGGAATAAGAGAAGTTGGACCATACTTGGCGAGCAGATGGTAGATTTACAAGCATCATTAATTTTTTCCTTTCTGTAAAGTTGCTATTATTTATTTTATACATTTCATTATGTATTCATTCCATATGCTGCGTCAGGCACTGCACAAATTTAATCCACAAATAAGGTCAGACAATAAAGTAAAGTATATATATATAATGGGCTTCTTTCAGTTTCCATCTACCAAATCCACTCACAAGGCTTTGGTCAGCCCAAGGCTATAGTAGGCAACACCTGCCCAAGGTGCCATGCAGTGCGACTGAACCCAGAACCAAGTGGTTGGAAAGCAAGCTTCTTACTACACAGCCACATATATAAGAAAAGATTTTTGAGCAGCAAATGCATAAGGTTTTAGTCCCTTTATTCAACCTCTTCAGTAGTGGTGTCATTGGAAAAAAATGCATCCAGTACCCTCTGCAAAATGGTTGGTGATAGGAAGACCATCCCGTCATAGAAATGAAGGCAAATGACACATGCAAATAATGTTTGGAAGCAGCAACTTCCAGTAGAAGTTGACTTGGTCCATGACGACCTACCTAACCCATACCAGCATGGACAATAGACACAATGATGATGATCATCATGAAGAAGATTCTAGTTAAAGAGAATGCTTAAATTACTTTATGTAAAACAATGAGTTTTATCAAAGTGACTACAATAGCTTTTAGAATAAGAAAAATAAACCTAATTACAAAAGCTTGCAACAATATTAGTCACCAAATTAATTTAATTAAAGAGCAAGAAATCTGTTTCTTTTTGATATTAAAAATCAACTTACCTCTTGCACAAAACACCAAACAAGGCGTCGACTCATGAGCAGTAGAAGGAAGCTTACCAAATAAGGGTCAATCAAGTAGAAATTCTGCAAATATTCAAATAAAGATGATCGTTCATTATATAATTTTGATCATTCATTATACATTTTTGTAGTACTGAATTTCTAATAATTTTTTTTACTGTTAAATTTCTTTCTCATATCTCTAATAGTTGGTACAAATATTAAGTCAATGGACCCTGATCAATTTTATCTTTTTAACATTTTTTTTTGTTGTTTGTGTAAATTATGCTGGAATAACCAGATTACAAACTGAGTTTAAACTATTTATGTGGTTAAATTTCAATAATGAGAATGCATAAATCATACATTCGTTGTAAGAGAGTGTGTGTGTGTATATACACACACATACACCCTCTCTTAGATACACTATGTCTGAAATAAAGACGAAATGATCACAGCAGTAACTTCTTTGAATATAGGTCTATTTCTACAGATTTCCAATAGAAATGAGAGCCAGCACTGAAAGTTACATCTCATAGGTTTCATTGGTCTTTTTAGTCAGGACTGACCCACAGCTAAACAACAGCACAGTAAGGTCACTGAGCGATTACTAAACCATCAATGTTACACATCCAGGCTTGCTTCAGTTCTCCCCAACTGAACCATCAACTTAAGCATTCAGTGAGCAAGGCTCATTATCACACAACATTGCACTTTGAATACAAACATCATACACTCTATCCTTTACACAAAGAGACCACCTCCTCATAGCTAGCAGACATAATAAATAGCTCCCTGGACTTTTTCCCACTGTTCTTATTCTGGTTATTATGCTTTCAGAGCAGCCTCACTCCCCCAGAGCTCAACTATTTCAACAGAGCCTTCAAAACAATTGAAAAAGCCAAGAAGATAGCTTTCGTGTGTGGCAGATGCACAGGGGCAATAGACACCTCAGATACTCAGAAAACAGATTACATCACACTCCAGGGGAAGAAACTAAAAGTAGTTGACAGTTTCCGCTACCTAAGTGACCAAGTTAGTAGTGGAGGTGGATGCTCAGAGAGTGTCACCACTAGAAGACTGGGCAAAATTTAGAAAGCTTCTACCCCTACTGGTGACAAAAGGTCCCTCACTCAGAGTGAAAGGTAGATTGTACGATGCATGTGTGTGAACTGCCATGCTTCACGGTAGTGAAACATGGGCTGTGACTGCAGAGGACAAGCGTAGGCTTGAAAGAAATGAAGCTAGCATGATCCGCTGGATGTGTAATATCAGTGTGCACACACGACAGAATGTAAGTGCCCTGAGAGAAATGCTGGACATAAGAAGCATCAGATGTGATGTGCAAGAGAGACGTTTGTGCTGGTATTGCAAATGGATGAGGAGAGATGTGTGAAGAAGTGCCACTCACAAACAGTTGAAGGTATCCGGGGAAGAGGTAGACCCAGGAGGACATGGGATGAGGTGGTCAAGCATGACCTTCGAACGTTGGGCCTCACAGAGGCAATGACGAAAGACCAAGATCTCTGGAGATATGCTGTGACTGCAAAGACCCGACAAATAATGTGAGTTCATGGCTGTTTCCTGCACAAGTTTCGCATAGACCCAACCCATCCAAAGTACCTTGGATTGCAGGATGGCCTGCTGTGCTTACCTTGGATCGTAGGGTGACCTGCTGTGCTTGAGGAGGCCTGTTGAGTCAAGTACATCGACATCAAAATAAATATCAAATGGAAATTGTAGTTGTGATACTTGTGCCGGTGGCACGTAAAAAGCACCATCCGAACGTGGCCGATGCCAGCATCGACTTGACTGGTTTCTGTGCCGGTGGCACGTAAAAAGCACCAACCGATCGTGGCTGCTGCCAGCCTCCCCTGGCACGTAAAAAGCACCCACTACACTCACGGAGTGGTTGGCATTAGGAAGGGCATCCAACTGTAGAAACACTGCCAGATCAGACTGGAGCCTGGTGCAGCCTCCTCGCTTCCCAGATCCTGGTCGAAATGTCCAACCCGTGCTAACAGGGCAAACAGACGTTAAACTATGATGACTTCACTACTGACCTGGCTGCAAACTACTTTTGTACATCTGCCATATACAAAGGCTTTATTCATCCTCAACCTGCCAGTGATCCCAGTACACCTCTTGTGCATCCATAGTTCACACTGTCTTACTGACTCCCTTTCTGCATACTGAACACTCTTGTTACTCTGATGGCAGCAGAATCTTGTTTTCTAAAATTTAGTAAACTTTGGCCATCACCACATTTACACTGAAGTGTCTCAATTCTATGTTCTGCTTCCATATCTAGACTTTCTTAGACTTTCACAGACTGTTATAAGGACTGTGTCATCAGCATAAAAGAGTTCCTATAGACACCTAGGCCTTAAACTTTACAGTTATAGCTTGGAAAACTATAATAGGAAGGAAGTTTGAGAAATGTCTAATCAGTTTCATCATGAACCAATGAGTTAATTTTAACACAGTCATTTGATTCACTAGATACAGCAGCCAAATTTCCTTCAAATCACACCCTACTATCTTCAGATAAAAAAGAGAGAGAGAGAGAGAACAAACTAGTTGAGGAAGCCTTTATGCAGTTGTTTGATATACTTAGAAACAGCAACCAAATTTTCTTCATATCCCACCCTACCAACTTAAAATGGAAGTACACAGTGGATTATGTAATCAATACTCTAACAGAAAAAAAGAAAGAGGAATAGTGTTGGTTGGTAGACCTTTGCATGGTTTGCTCAGTCGTGGCTGATATGAAACTGAATAACAAGGGAAGAACACATTAAATTACAAACTTCTACATATATTTCATGTGAAATCTGCATGCAGGCACGGCTGAGGTCACGAGGCAATCCCGAGATTCTGAGTTGGATCAAACTTGTGTGGCATTTTGAGCAAGTATTTTTGTCAGTGAAATTATATGAAAACCTGTTAGATGTGAAAATTGGTCTGTGGAATATTCAGCCACCAACATTATAATCAAATAAGTAGGTGGTTCCATTGATCAAACAACTGGAATGCACATCACTGAAACCAACAGATGGAGTAAGATAAAGACGTTCAGAGCTGGAACAAATGTTTCATTGTAAAGCCTGCTCAATCAGAACTAAACTCCTGCTCAAGATTTGAAATTACTGGACTAAAATCACTGGTCACTGTAATCATATTATATAATGACCATCTTAGCATTCTTCTTTCTTTGTGTGCCATGCCTACATGCATCAGTGGAAGCAGGGCACCATGCCAAAGTCTGAAAATTCCTGAGTTTTCTTGGGAAAGCTGCAGCACTGGTTCCTCATGCCTCTAGCCAATTGCTTTATAGCTTACACTCTTAGTTTCCTGTTTTTCTATGTGTAACCTTGAGACACAGAGACTATTTAACACTTGGTGACGGGGATTGATTTGTGTAACATTGGGACATACTCACAAACCATGTCTAAGGAGTCTTGTGTGCTTTAGCCTCAGGGACCTCTTCTGCTATTTGAGCCATAACTGAAGCCCTTGAAAGGTACTATCACCCAGGACTAGAGTAGATCTGACCTGGAGACAGTAGTGACTAAGTGGTTACTCCATACTCTCCAAGACTCCTGAACTCCCTAGCTCGGGGTGTCACCACCAGATGCAATTTAAAGATTTTCCCCAAAATATTACAATTAGATTAAGGTGAAATCTATTGTTTACAACAGAAAAGAGCAGTTGAATAAAAAATGAAAAGAAAGATTACCAGAGCATAGTTTGCATGTGAATGAGGTAACCACCAGACTGTCTTATAAAGGTTGACATACTGCAGGAAGAGAATGAGTACTCCAAGCATGTAGAGGAGGAATTCAAAAAGTAAGTTGTTTTCACGGGGGATATCTGGCAGGTAACCATGCCTTGGTAAAGTTACCATTGATACCAAAGGTATGACATTCTCCCTCTCCTCTGAATAACTGAAAAAAAAAAAAATACATGAATAACAGGGTAATCTGCTTTTATTAGCTGCAGAAATTAAACAAATTTCAATTAAAAAAAAAAAATTGAAGTTAGCAATGTAAATACAATCAACTGTAACATTTTTATTCAAACAGAGCTAAATATCTCTTTACATGAGACTAACAGTGGAAAAGTTCTTCAAACAATTGTCATACATAATGACACTATTTCCTATGAAGACCAATACCAGAAATGATATTACCATTATTATTTTATATCCATGTTGTATACTTGCATGAAAAGTGGATGTAAAATATAGCCTGAGTTAGTTCTTATTCAAAGTTACTGTCCTCCTAGATGGATTGGAGGACCACATCTCACTCATACGTCTTTAGAGTGTAGTGGGTGTACTTTATCGTGGAACCAGTACTAGATAGGATGTCATGTCCTCAACAAGACTAAAAGACCCTATCAAATCTATGTTGTTTACACTCATCCGCTAACCATTCTACAGAGTGTACTAGGAGCATTTTATGGAAGTAGTGAGCTTATCTTATATCCCGTATGACTAAAGGAGTTCTGAAAATATGAAGAGGAAAAAATCTAATAAAGTTACAGTAAAACTATAGAAGTAAATACAATTTTCTCTCGTAAATTTTATATCTAAATCCACCTAGGTGTTGTACCAAGAGAATTAGAGTTTACTGGTAATAACAAGTAGGAAAAATAGTAAATCAAATATTGTTCCCTTAATTTGAAGTACTAATTTCAAATGCTCTGTCTGATACAGCCTAGAAAGGGTAAGATAGGATCTTCAATGTCCACTTGGGGGGGGGCGAAGTTTTGCCCAAATTTCAATATAATCAGAACCTGCACCACCTGAAGCATATTCGTGAAAAAAATTGCATTAAAAAAATCCATTTTCTGGAAGTTATGAGGAAACAGTCGCAAGGTGGGCATACTTGTGTAGGTATGCGATAATTGTTATCTAATATTTTAATTTTTTATTATTTTTCCAGTAAATTAGATGGTTAATAGCGAAACCACTTTAATAACTAAAATTTCCACCTCCACGAAATCCTTTTTTAATACGGTCGGGTTGCGCTGAGAGAGATTTTTATTGTTATTTCTAGCAGGTTGAGTAGCTACATAGAGGACCGTAAGACGAGAGCCCTGTTTCCACTTCTGGTGTATTCAGAATGCTAAAGTTGTGCTAAGTGTGAACACTTCTCCGACAGTCACCGCTTCAAGGAGATGCTTAGACAGCTGAGCAGAATTATCGTCACCCATTTAAGTTACACTGCGAATGTACACTGACAAGTGTTTGGATTTCACACAATCTCATTTCCTCTCCCCCATTAAACTGATACCTTCTGCCTGTGTAAGAAAGAAATCGATAATGCCTCCCATCTTTTATCGACTACTGCCACCATCCCTCGGTAAGACCATCAAGCTATTATTAAAACAAGCAGGGGAACATCTGTGCGGTCGTTCCACCTGCAAGAAATAGCAGTCAAATTCCCCACAAATCACGTCCGATCATTTTCAAAAAAAAAAAGGGGGGGTATATAAGACAGTGTAGTCCTAAAAAGATATGACCATCACGGTTGGAGTATCTTTTATCATAAGTTTGCTGGGTCAGAGTTGATCTGGGTTATGCAACAGCTAAATCTGTGTTTGAAGGGACGCCGAAGACTGAGCCAACGAGAAAGCCTCTTCGCAGTCACTCGGCCTGCTAAAAATAGAAGCCAAATCGTCCTCTAATCACATTTTTTAAAGGAGATGTTGGATGATGTAATTACAGATACACCGTTTCTAAATAAAAGGTGAAGTGGTCAAGACTGGAGTTCCTCTGACCATAGGTCTACTCAATCAAGGCTGACCGACGACTTAAACGACATCACAAACGCCTTTAAATGTTTAAACATTTAGAATATAGAAAAGAATTTTTATTAAGAAAAAAATGTTAATAAAATAAAACAGCCAGAAACTAGAATGGTTTGCTGTTAATCGTCCAGTTGCTTCATCTGATAGTATTTTAAGGTGTTGGGACAGGGTGAGCCGATGGAACCCCGTCGGATCGGGATCTTAGGCAGAAGCATTTTCTTTTGAGAGACGTTGTTTCGGTTGAACATCATCATGGACAGTTGGAATGGCTGATATTACTGTTCATGTTCCTCATTCGAACACCACAAACAAACTCGGTCTTTGAAGAGACAAATAACGGAAGCAGATCCACGATTCTAAGTTACAAGAGCAAAACAAAAAGAACCAATTTCTTACGCATACAAATTATGGTTTACGGAAGAAGTAGAAACGAGAAGCTGTGATGTTCATGCTAGGTATTTTTTCAAGGCTATTACAAAAGGAATGAAAATTATTTCTTTCTTTGACACAATGCCCATTTTTGTTTTAAAGGCAAACAGGAATCACCATCGGCATCTTCCTGAAAGCAGTTCTTTTCACCGATTCTGAGAATATTAAAAGCTATGTCAATCCGCTAATAGTTAGGATCAGAATACAAGGGCACCAAATTAAAAACCCTGTTAGTTTTACACCATCTCAGGTAGGTTACACTTTTGTAAATGAGAAATTTTAAACAACCACTTATATATACTCGGTACTCCGGTCAGTAAGTTCATAAATCCGAAAAGAAATACACTCTAAAAATTTCGTACAGTAAAACGCAAAAGGATGTTGATTATGACCGGTGAGAGAGTGACCACACCTTTAAAGATTATTAGCAGTAATAGGTGACTCAATGGCCGGCTGGTCACCGAGTCTACATATATATATATATATATATATATATAGTGTGTGTGTGGAGCAAGAGAAAGCAAAGCAAGCGATGATGCAAGTGGGATAAAGATGTCAGTGTTTACCTGTTGGAAGAATAACATTTGTGAGCAGACGAAGATGCAGTCTGTACTCTGGACAGAATTCGACGTCCACTCGGCATCCTGCAACTCACATAGCGGTCGTCCTTGCGTCTTCGCCGCGCCGTCGGTTTCAGAATCTCCGGGAAAATCTTCTCCTCTCAAAAGCAAAAGTGTGTACGTGCGTCAGCGTATGGTGTATATGTATGTGTATGTGTTGTGAGTTGGGATGGAAGAGAGAGAGAGTTTGGGATTGTATGTAGAGGTAGGTGCAAAAGTTTCACAGCCAGAGAGAGATAAGGTTTATCGGTGGTTGATATTATTGGAATAGAGTGTTTAAGTGGGAATAGTTGATGAGTGACAACGACATATATCGTACGTATAAGATCCACGATGACACGAAACTCATGAGAGACGAGTGTGGAAAAGAGGGGGAGGAGAAGACAGGAAGAGCAAACGTATGGAGAAAGAGAGACAGGTAAATAAAGAGAAGAACGAGAACGATACAAAGGTAGAAAGGTAGTGTGGAAGACGGAGAGGTTGGGAGAGTGAGGAGATGGAATTGTCTGAGCAAAAGGAAACGTGGAAGACAGAGGTGGGGAGATGAAGAAGAGCAAGGGGTAAGGCGAGAGAGAGAGCAAGGGGCAAGGAATGATGGAAAGGCAGCGAAAACAAGTGCACACGATTAGCAGAGCATCTAATGAATAAGTTAAATGAGAGAGAGAGGGGAAAATGTTTATGGAAAGAAACTAGAGAAATGGGGACGAGACGGAATTAGAATGGTGAGAGAGATGCGGGAAGTTGTCGGAAGAAATATAGGTTTGATTTTGGTTGTTCTTTGTTTTCTTTCTCTTGCTAACATTGACGTCAACAGAAAAGTGAGATCGGACAGAAGGACAGAACGACGATCGAACGAGAGCGAAGAAAGCAATTCGCGCCACAACACAAATTCACGGAACGACTCGAACAGGATTTCCTCCTCCTAACATCGTCCTTCCTCCCACACTACTATGGCGACACCTGGCGGCTAGAGAAACCTTCCAAGGGCAAGTAACCGGTTTCAGGCAGCGTTGCTATAACAACATAATCAACTATTCGATTTGATAACTGGACCGACCGAACAACCGATTAGCAGAATATACACCAGCCTTAATCTTGTTCGAATACCACAGTTTACCACTTTAAAAGGGACAACACACACACATCGGAATATGTACACGTAAATACATTAACCATAAAAAAATTGCCTTTAATCAAAAATCTGCAAGATCGCTGTTGAACTGGGTGTAAACAAAAGCAACATTAGAATCGGATGCCGAGGGTTTCAGCTCGAAAAGAAGAGTGTTAATAGGATTATAACCTAATGAACAATTAATCCCCGTCTTTAGGCTTCATCACTAGGCGGTCTTGCAGGTAATAGTGTTAGTTTAGATAAATAGGTTCCAACTTCGATTCCCGGCGGCGCGTTGGGTCCTTGAGCAAGACACTTTATTTCAGATTTGCTCCAGTCCACTCAGCTGGCAAAAATGAGTACTACCTGTAATCGAAACCCTAACCTAGAGGACCAGCCTTATCACATTCTGTGTCACGCTGAATATCCCTAAGAACAAACATAAGGGTACGTGAGTCTGTGGAGTGCTCAGCCACTTGCACGTTAATTTCACATGCAAGCTGTTCCGTTGATTGGATCAACTGGAACACTCGTTGCCGTAACCAATGGAGTGCCAGTTCTATCTGTGATACATCACACATGTGAATGGACCTGCAATAGACTAAGACTAACACCGGATCTTACGCAGAAATATTTTCTTTTGAGGGACGTTGATTGGATTGAACATCATGTACATAGGAGACTGAGAAATAAAGTTAAGTAAATAAGTAGGAACAAATAAAAGAAATAACTGAATTAGATCAACACCTAAGTATGTCACTCGCACCATTCTCTCCATTAGATTACGAAGAGAAAGGATTTGATAAAAAAAATAATTGTGAACCACTGCATTAGAACGACTCAAATTTGGTAAATCTAGTTTCCTATATCTATAGGAGGATTTGAACGTAAGCTTACAAAATGCCTGTGTATCGTATCTTAAAATGAATGTTACTACAACTGGTAACAAAATAATTGTTCCAAATTATGGCATAGCAATTTGAGAGGGAGATGATTAGCCAATTACATTGACCATGAATTGATGAAAGGAAAATTTGACCTCGTAAGGTTGTGAACCCAAAGACGTAAGAAGCAAAGCAAAAAAAAAAAAAAAAAATGCCGCGAAGCATTTTTCTCCGACGCGTTAACGTTTCTGTCAACTCGCCACCTTACTGGTACAAAAATATAATAGTTTCTAATTTTGGCACAATGCTTATGTAGTCTACATATATGTGTATGAGTATACTAAAACAAAAGGGATTGAAAATCGTTCCCGAGCCATAGGCTTACAAGGATGAGCTCCCAGATTCTGTGGCATTTAAAATCCTGTCCCCACCCCTGGATGGATAGCCGGTCCGTCGCAAGATTATTAATTTTATATTGCTCTCGTCCACTCAGCTGACAAAAATTAATAATCTTGCGACGGACCGGCTGTATGTGTATTCAATCTCAACAGTGTTGGATCGATCGAAAGTGGTGGCGAAAGTGACTATCGCTCAGTGTAAGTATAAGCAATTATATCTTGATATACATTTGGTTTAAATAAATCTTCGTGCGGTTTAAATCAATTCCTACAATTTAAATAGTTCAATTGTTTTAACTTGAAATTCAGTTCTATGCTGGAGTTCAGCTGTATTAGTTTGAGAGTAAAAATGTGTAGACGACAGAGACTGGAATATTTGAGTCAGAGACATTGTCAGACTCGACACAAAAAAACTGCTCTTAGGAATATTGCTCATTGTTTCGACAATGTGTTATTACAAATACCAACAATATAATGTTGCCATTTTGATGTCGGATCATATTATTCTAAAAGGTATCGCTGACAATGTGGCCTTGACTCTATAAAGATGTGACACTGTGCAAAATTTCAACCGCATAGAATGGCAAACCTATGGCCTACAGCTTCAAGCATTCAGACGTACAATGGTCATTGCAATAGTTGAAGGGAGATAATCCCAGCTGTACTACTTTTAAGAGTTGTGTCCTGTGGATTATACGCCAGATTATCGGTTTCAGATTTTGGCACCAGGCCAGCAATTTTTGGGAGCGGGATGAAACAATTACATTGACCCCAGTGCTCAACTGGTGTATATTTTATCGATCCCGAAAGGATGAAAGGTAAAGTTGACTCGGCTCAGAACGTAGAGACAGACGAAATGCTACTACACGTTTTGCCAGACAAGTCAAGGATTTCTACCATCTCGCCGCCTTCATACAACAGATTTTCACTAAGAAAAAAAAATCGTGGAACCAAGTATCCTGACCTCCTAATATGCTGCAAATCCCTTATTTTTGTTCGGAAAAAGTGGGGCTGGGGAAAACCCGCCCCGTCTCGGAATCATTAGAATTTTTTTCGTTGAATGAATTCCTGTGACCTCTTAATATGCTGCAAACCTCTTTTGGAGGTCCGAAAAGTGGGGTAGGGTGGGTTGAGGTGGAAACCTCGAAAATTTCACCCCCACCCCCACTGATTTTTTTCACTAGCACGATTTTCACAAAGGTAAAAAAAAAAATCTGATTTTTTTTGCGTGGAATCAAGTACCCTGACCTAATATGCTGCAAATCCCTTATTTTGGTTTGAAAAAAAGGTGGGAAGGGCGAGAGGGGAATACACCCACCCCCGTCCAATATTCATTGGAAATTTTTTTTTCATTGAATGAATTCCTCTGACCTCCTAATATGCTACAAAACCCTTCTTGGGGGTCTGAAAAATGGGGTGGGGTGAGGTGGAAGCCTCGGAAATTTTACCCACTCCCAACATTTTATAGAAATAAAATTTCTAGAGTGTGAATTACATGGTTCGTTATTAAATATATATATATATTGTGTATATTTGGTGTATATACATACATATATATAATAGCGTGTATGTGTATGTATGTAGACAGGTAAAAATTCACTGACAAAGTGCTACTTACCTCTTAGCTGTCAAATAAATGGATTAATTCTCAACAAAACACACTTTTTCTCCACGAAGCGTTTTAGGAAAAAACAAAAACCCATCATCTGCAAACTAATTTTTGTGTGTGGAGGCAGGGGGGGGGGAGAAAGATGAATGATTTAAAATAAATAAATAAGCAATTTAAAATAAATTTATCTTGTGTGAAAAAGTATGTAGTACATGGAAAAATGCGAGCATGAAAAGTAATATTCTTCAGATTATAAACCTGGAAAAGTACAGGACGTTATCACACCTGTAAAAGTATAGGACAAGCTATTACTTCAAGTAAAGTAAAGAATAAGAAACTTTTTATTTAAAATATTGCAGCAAAGAATGCCAGTTCTTCTAATTTATCACTCTTTACAGTTCTCATCTTTTAAATTTATTGTACAAAACTGTTCAGCTACTTTGTAAGTTTGTCTAATTTGTCACTTTTTAAGGTAGTAAATAAGCCGAAACCTACTTAAATAAGTATAGTGTTATTTGTAAACTATAAGAAAATAATTTTTAATATTCAAATTTAAATTTTAGCTACAATATTTTAAGTAAAAAGTTTCTTATTCTTTACTTGCAGTAATAGTTTGTTGTATACTTTTACAGGTGTAATAGCTTACCTGTACTTTTCCAGGTTTATAATCTTAAGAGTATTACTTTTCATGGCACACCAAAACTTACAAATAACAAGACCTCAAAACTATTAGTTACCAGGCTCACCTTAAGTAACCTAATTTTGCAATATTAGGAGGTCACAGGAATTCATTTAAGGAACAAACAAATTTCCAATGATTCCGGGATTCAGGGGGGCAACCCCTCCCTAATTTTTTCCAAACCAGAATAAGAGATTTGCTACATATTTGGAGGTCAGGACACGTGATTCCACACAAAAAATCAATTTTTCTTTTTCTTAGTGAAAATCGTGCAGGTTTTAAGTCATTTTTATTTTAAATCGACCATAATTTTGTTGTTATTTAGCCTCAAATCAACCCTGATACTGCAAACGTATCATCAAAGACATTCCAGCCTTCAGCAAACCATCTTTTTAGGGTGTGTGATTTAGGTAGGGGGGACACTTTGGCTGCTATTTTTAGCGTGTCAAGCGACCAGGTAGAGGCTATTTCATTGGTTCGATTGTGTGATGAGATTTTTTTACACATATATGTAATAATATGTACATATATATTTGGCAGAAGTTAGAGAGTAAGTCAAAAGCTGAGAGTTTCATGTATTGGCACTTAGCAAACACGAATTTGTCTATTGTCACTCTGTAACTTGTGACAAAATGACTTCTAAAATACAAAATTTTGTCCAAAACCTTAGAGAGTAAGCCCTGTTCTATGTGACATATTCTACCAGTATCGGAAGTTTGAAAGTGTTTAGTTAAAAAAAATTAATTAAATAATCTGTACATCTAATTGAATAGATCCGAAATGGATAAAAGGCAAAGTCAACCTTGACAGAATTTGAACTCAGAACATGAAGACAGACGAAATACCGCTTCTAAAATACAAAATTTTTTCAAAAACATTAAGAGTAGACCCTGTTCTATGTGATACATTCTACCAGTATTCCACCTTGCACATCTTCCCCAATCTACCCCTTCCCTCCTTCAAATGAGCCCACAACCTGCGTGACCTCCTGGTCCACAGTTTCTTCCCTAATCCCACCTCCCCACCTGGCTTGTTCCCCTGCTCCTAGTCCATGCTGCCACACTTGCCACTCCTTCTCCAACACTACCATCCTCACAGGTACCCATCTTTTACGTGTGCTCCTAGCAACGTCATTTACTGCATCTCCTGCTCATTCTTGATGGCTTGGGATAAAAATTGTTTCTTTCTTTTCTTGTATGAGGAACATCGAATATCTTCATGCACTACCTACTCAGACACTGGCATTGGACCTGATTGACTTGTAGGGATCGTTGTCAATCATGGCCTGGATCTCATCAACAAATTTAGGAGTTCTTTTCTTATCAAAACAATCAGAGTGAGTTTTCCGGGCTGCCGTACCTTCGTAATCACCATTAGACTCATCCGACTCTTTCTGAATCCTTTGGAATATCCTGAGATTGACATCAAAACACTCTGAAATGTTTTGTATTGGAGCTTCCAATGCAAATGGTAACCAGTACAGCATGCCATTTCCAAATTTCTGGCAGAGTCAAGCGTGTCATGGTGCTGTTTTTCTCACATACAGTGTCCAACTGACCCTACCATACTGTGTAGTCAACAAAATCAAAAACAAACAATGTGCATGTGCGAAGTTAAAAGTATGAAATGGTGGCAGTTATTTGATGGAATAACTTGGCATTTCATGAATTACCTTACTGAATCAGTCAAAGTGTATAAATTTTTACATTTTACAATTTAACTAGTTATTTTATAGAATAACTAGTTATTCTATAAAATGCTTTTTTTCATATTCAATAAAAAATATTACAAAACCTTTATGCTAAACCTTCATTTTATTTTTAATAAAAAAAAATTCCTGCTTGTTAAAAAATGCATGCTTGTAACAAACTTTCATTTTAAATAAAAAAATATTACAAAAACTTTATCCAAAACTTTCATTTTATTTTTAATTATCTATTAGAACAAGGATTGCTGTGATGGCACTTAGAATTACATTGCATATCATTTTGGTAATGTAATGAACTTTGTATATGTACCCATTGATGTGGATGTATATGTATACTCCAGTATATATATTTGATTATCTGTAACCTTATGTGTATGTATATTATTATATATATACTTATATATATGTATATACACTTATGTATATATATATATATATATATATATTATATATATATATATATATATATATATTCTTGTGTATGTGTATTTTGCTTCATATTTATATTTGCATTTTTATAATTGTACTTTATAATCTTGAGATATATATATAAGTAACTCATTTTAAACTGCATATTACCTCAATACATCTGACTAATTTAGGCAGAATGAGATAACTTTATCTACAAGCTGAAACAGCTGTAAGATCCATTTTACGTGTATTATTCTTATGGTATTATTATCTTACATATTGATGTATATTGTTTTGTTTTGTTGGATTTGGATGTTCCTATTTATGTAGTTAATAAATAATATGAATTGGTAATATCTGTAAGTCGATGATTGAAATGAATCTGTTCCTCCATTTTCTTATTTGTATTATATATATATAATATATATATATGTATATATATATATATATTATATATATATATATATATATATGTATATACATATATGTGTATATGTAAAATTAATATGAACAGCAGTTTGCAATGTTTCACCAAAAAGGAGAATTACAAACATCAGTTGAGACGACCCAACCATTCGTGTCAGTATCAAGAATTCTCACTCAACACTTTTCAGACAATTCTGATCCCAGCTAATGTATATATGTTCATTCATGTGTCTTAACTACAACATTAGACCAGTTTAGCTCTTATTTCTAGCAATGTAGGTGTTTCCAAACGCCTTAATCACATTTGGTGAAACGTAGCAAACTGCTGTTTCTATTAATTTTATATATACACATTAGTAAATTACTAAATCATCGAATTATTTGGAAGATGGAAACATAAATACTAATGGTGAAGCGAGTCCAGAAAGAGCCAAATGGTCAGGCAGTCTTAACTGATGAGGCAACAGAAATTGCAGAAATCATGAATGATCGGTGTCTGTTATTGATTTATGAAGAGGGGAAACTTACAGAACTTCTGGATTCGTGTTTCAAAGAAACATCCAAACCTAACTAATAAAGCTTTACAAATTCCTATGCAGTTTTCAACTACATACATTTGCGAAGAATTTCATTCAGCAATGCTAAACTTAAAGACATTGAAACGTGGAAACTTGAAAATGATGGGGAAATGCAGGTGTCGTTATCTGCCATTTCACCTAATGCCCAAAATCTCTTTTCTTCCCATGAAGCTCAATGTATCACACTGAAATAGTAAGTTAGAGTTAATCTTTTTTATTAATCCTTGCACATGTTTACAGATTATCATCGACAAATGACAACTCACATTTCTCTTGAAAATGTATTTTATTTTGCTTAGAAATTATTTACGAATATAAATGAAAAGTTTTCTTGATATATTAAAATTAATTTATGCGTCAGCATCATATAGCCATGGTAGATCATATTAAAATATTATTATTAACGTTGGGTTTGCATAAAACTTAATTGGTGTGTTGCTAAATTATGCATATTTAAATTGTGTCAATAACCGGAAAAGTTTGGAAACACTGTTTTAGAGGGATAGGAAAAATATTGGTGTGTGTATGTGTGAGAGAAAGAGAGAGAAAAGAGGAGAAAGACGGATTAAGGGAGAGATAGATAGAGAGGGAGAGAAAAGAGGAGAAAGACGGATTAAGGGAGAGATAGATAGGTAGAGAGAGAGAGGGAGATAGAGAGAGCAAAGAAAGATTTTATTGTCTTCTATAATTTTCCTGGTAAATTTTTATACTAACACCCGCACGATTTTCACTAAAGAAAAAAAAAGAAAGAAACTCGGATTTTTTTGCGTGGAATCAAGTAATGCTGCAAATCCCTTTTTTTTTTGGTTCGGAAAGAGGGGGGTGGTGGTGGCGAGGGGGGGGGATATATTTAATAACACACTGGAAAATTTATTTCTGTAAAATGCTTTTTTTCTTAAACACACAAGATATAGCCTATAAATTTAGGATGTGGCGATCTTTCGTCTCTAGTAGACCTTTCCGTCGATTTCCGTAAAAAAATTTTTTTTTTTACATATGGGCTTGCGGGAACTTTTGAAGTAATATACATACATATACACATACACCGAGTAAAAAATTTCAGTTATCTCTTTCTTTCACACACACTAACAGAAGCACTTCACTTACACAACATACTGTCTGTCTCCCACACCCCATCAAACACACACACACACACACACACATGTACATCAATGCTTGCCATGCACGGTAACTTCAAAAGAACTTCCCTCGTCATACAATCGCTTTCTCTTAGTCTGTTTCACTCTCATTACTTCAAAAGTTCCCGCAAGCCCATATGTAAAAAAAAAAAAATTTTACGGAAATCGACGGAAAGGTCTACTAGAGACGAAATATTGCCTTAGGATGTTTTTGAAAGATACTATATTTTATCATCAGAATAGATATACTTTTTCACACAACAATTAAGATAAATTTATTTGAAATCGTTCATCTTGCTCCCCACCTCCATACACACAAAAATTAGTTTGGACGCCATTTTTTTTTCCTTAGTGAAAATGAAGCAGGTGAAAAGACCAATGGGGGTGAAATTTCCGAGGCTTCCACCTCACCCAATCCCGGTTTTCGGATCCCAAAAAGGGTTTTGTAGCATATTAGGAGGTCAGAGGAATTCCTTCAATGTAAAAAAAAAAAATTCCAATGATTCCAAGATGGGGGTACCCCTTCACCTCCCCCTTCTTCCGAACCAAAATAAGGGATTTGCAGCATATTAGGAGGTCCGTTCAAACCGAAAAGATCCGGTCAGGGTACTTGATTCCACGCAAAAAATCCGAGTTTCTCTTTTTTTTTTTTCTTTAGTGAAAATTGTGCGGATGTTAATATAAAAATTTACCAGAAAAATTATAGAAGACAAAAATGGAGAGAGAAAGAGATAAAAAGATTATATAAGTCAGGGAGACAGCTTATGAGAGATAGAGATAAATAGCTAGAGAGAGAAAGAGAGCAAAGAAAGATTGGGAGAAAGGGAGAAAAAGACAACTAGATAAAGATAGTTTTAGAGAGAGAGAGAGAGAGTGTGTGTGTGAAAGGTAGAGAGGTTGATAGATATGTTTCTTTATTAGCCACACAGGGCTGCACACAGACGGGACAGATTACAAAGTAGAGCTTTTCTTTTTGGGGGAAAAAAGTGGGGCAGGTTTTCGATCAAAAGGGATCGTAAAAGGGAAAGAAAAAAAAAGATAGATAGATAGAAGGAGAGAGATAGAGATAAAGAAAGTTGGTTGTTTTGAGAGCGGTTTCCACCACAGAAGCAAATGTGATCAGAAGTGAATGTGTTGTGGAAAGAAGGTTTCTTGGTTGTTTGGCAACAAACAGCGCTAAGCAAAAAAAGTTTTCGTCAAGGAAACTCTTATTTTGAAATTAGAAAGACACTCGTGCATTTAAAAAGGAAACGGTAACAATTATTGACGCAGTTTCGCTTTGAAAAGTATGTATTCCTTATTCTTATGTTTCGTTTGTCATTTATTTGTGTCATTTGTCGTATTGAAGAATAAAGGGTTCTGGGCCAAAACCGACGGGTGCCAATGGGACATCATTTGTCGTTGGTCGGGGTTTAGTAATCAGTAAACCCAAGTCCAACAAATTTATTATCAAAAGCATTCCGGCCATGGCTATCCTATTTTTTAATGTTTTTTGTACCTTAGACAGAAATACAGCTCAGATTATCTTCTCCCATCTGATGTTCGACTTTTTAAAATGATTATCTTGTGTGGTTTGAAAAAAGAAACTTCACTGCTGTTTCTACCAAGCAGGTCCAGCGATCGCGTCCTACTGGTGGCAATGCTTTAAAAAAGGTAACAAGGGCAACTAGCAAATCTTATGAAAATCCGAGGAGCCTTAACTTAGGTTCCTTCCCAAAATTCGGCAACATAAATCCTGACATGTTTCTGCAGCTTTTCCCTTTCGTTACCAAACCTGGCTCTGAGTACAAAATGTCTTGTTTTGAATTAAAATCTTCCTCCAAACCTTAGTCACACTTTATGTTCCTAACACCAGCTGAAGGATGACTAAATTATTTTACTGAATTCTTTGTTATATTTAAAGTAATTGAAAGAAACACAGAACATCTCAAAATAATGTTCACATTTTCTGTTTTATCATGTGTAACTATGGAAGTCCTTCTGCTCATCTTTGCTGTCCCTTCTTCACTCGACTTGAGGCTGCTTTCCACCCCACTTTTTACCCCTTCCAATGAATTGCAGTGCACCCGATCACTGTATACAATAAGTTATCACCACTATCGTTATAATTTATATCTGGGAATGAATCTTTAATTTTATAGATATTTTGGCACAGTTTTGGAAAACTTATCTAATACCGTGGGAAGGAAAAGGGACACAATTGAATAATAGGTAGGGGACAAAAATGTAATGTGTATATATATATATATATATATATAATATATATATATATATATATACACATATATACCCTAATCCTAGGCTTAAACACGGTGTGCATATTCTTTACCTTCGCTATATATATATATATATATATATATATACACACACTGGAGTGAGCACATAAATGTGAAACAAGGTGGAAAAAAGAGTACTCAAATACCAGAGGTAGAGTAATATGCTTTATTTAAAAGCAGCAGAAAACTGTCCGACGAACGGGAACGTGAAACTCTGAGTAACAGCTTTTGTTATATTTCTGCTGCTTTTAAATAAAGTATATATTTATGGGAAAAAATTCTTTCAGAATCTTAATTCCTGTTGTGTGAAACAGAAATACAAAAAATTGAAGGGAAGCCCCCACTCAATTCCTGGCTCTTGTCCTTCCTCATGAAACAGTAATAGCTCTTCGTCTAATATATGGTTTGGTGTTCAATTTTTCCATGTTGGGTTTTTTGAAACTTCAGTTAACGGTTTCTAATTGAAATGTAGGCAAAATTTTGTCCGCAGTGGATAGCTTTCTTCTTCGTTTGAACAGCTGGTCTAGAGGCTTCTTCGAAGCTTCTTAAAGGAAATAATTGTAGTTTTTATTGTAGCTGAAGCATTGTAGGAAGATTCTAATGGAAACTAAAATCTCTTACTTTTCTAATTCTAATGAGATATGGGCTTTTCTAATCCCCCGATAGTGGGATTCAAGCCTTTCTAACACCTCCATAATGGGAGAAAGATGAGAACCTTATTGATACAAATCTGACTGAGACTTATCCTTGGTCCTCCTCTGATACAAACTTGATCTAAAGTAAAACCTTCCGTTAAACTTCCACGACATTCTATGTTCCAAAATACTAGCTTAATAATGAGAAAGTTATTAAATTCTTCATTATTTTCAAAATTAATTGAAACTAAGTCAATGTATTTCAGTTGAAACATGGTAAAATGAGAAGGTTTAATGTCCAGTAGAAACGCTCTTGAGACAAGTGTGTCTGAGAGAAGTTCCTAGAGGAATGTCTAATACGGGCTTAGGTTGGGTGGTTCAGGGCAATATTTGATACAGATCAATTAATTGTGGTATTTTATTTAGTAGTGTTTGTCATGGGAGTCCGGCATTGATGAGTCAAAAAATAGCGGGGAAATTGTATTTAAAATAAAAATGACTTAAAACCTTTTAAACTTGACCTACATCATGGCGAACAAAAAATTAAGTGGATGCAAACTCTTTATTTTTGTATGAATAAATGGGGAGATGGTGTACTGGTATTTGTTCAGAGAATCGTTGATATAGTATATACTTTGGGCGGGGTTATATTGAACCAGTACAATTACGGCCGAAGGCGATCCATCCAAGGCTATCATATCATTTTTAGATTTAGTGTATTTAGGATGACTCGATTCAAAATGTCCTTCCTTAGGGTGTGAAACGAGAAGGATTTAACCGTTATTTCTTGCAGATTTAGCAACCACATAGCAACTCCTTCTAAAGTTTTTTGGAGTTTGAGAGAAGCTCGTTGATGTTACTGTTGTTGCTTTTGGGACTGGGAGCCTCGCTGAAAGTGTAGGGGTCAGTAACATCACACGAACGAACGAGGGACCTTGCTAGAAGGACAGAGGTATGGGAGATCACAAAAGCCAAAGAATGACTAGCATTGGTCTCTTTTGCTTTGGGACTGTCATTAGGGATGAACGTGGTGGCCACATGAGCTCAGGAAATTTGCTGCTAGGTTCTGGCCAGAGGTTAGATGGGTTGTGCACTCATTGATGTATATTGTCTGGAAAGGATTGACATTACGAGAGGATCTCCAAGGTAGGTAAGCTACGTTTTCCTCCCCATACTGCAAGCCTTTTCATTGTGTTTGTCAATGTAGGAAAGACTAGGTGGATGTGTATGCAGCAGAAATTCAGAGGTTGACCACACTTTCTGGATCTACAGGGAAAAGCCTGGAAAAGGTGGTGCTGCTATGAATGGTATCCTGACAAGAGATTGATGCAGCTGTAACAGTTTCCACTGCAACGACAAGATATCTATGAGTGAACTCATTACTCAAGCCCATACGTTGACATGAAATGCTGTGGCGCTCACAGCTGTGGAAGCCTGCAGCGTCAGGCAGTGATCGACGAAAGACAAAGAGAAAAGAGCCTCCCTGAAGTGTCTGTGGATGTTTAAGAACCAGTGCTTAAGGTGTAAGGATCCCCACATGGCAGGCGACTGCAGGAAGCTGAAGCCTGAACCAATTTGGTACTGGTGTAAGCAAACAGGACAGATCACCAGCAACTGCAGTCAGGGAAATGATCAAAGGGAAAGGCACTGCCACATGATCTACATCTGTAAGCAAGTAAAGATGCTTGTACAGTCACTGCGTATAGTGGAGGCCCTAGTTTTGGGGGAAGGTTTTAAAATCCCTTGTGAACATGGGAGAGAGAGGGATGGATCGAAGAGGGTATTTTAGTCTCTTGGAAGAAAGAGGTAAAGAGCAGAGTGTTGTCACTAATGGCAGCAGTTCAGCCAGTGATAAACAAGGTCAGGCCTGTACTGGACGTTTGTGAGCTGAACAACAATGTATTGTGCCACACAGGTAGCGAGGTTACCGATGTCTGTGTGGCAGCATTGTAAGAATGGAGACATAACAAGGGCTTCCACAATCATTGGCTTGAAGTTGGCATGTCTTTGGCAACTATTTGTGGCTGAGAAACTATGGCAGCTGATAAGATATAAGGGCCAGACATACTGTTTAACCAGGCTGAATTCAGAATCAAAGATCATGGTGACTGTTCTCAAGTCTAATCTTGGGATGGTGGATAAGATGAAAAAGACCACCAACTTCTTAGTGGTTGAGACTGGGTAAAAGAAAGAACTACCCATGATGGTTTAATCAGTCTTGTCAAAAATGACAGGTGGAAGCCATTAGAAGAAAGAAAAGGAAATAGTATACCAGTGGTTGTAGCATGTTGGTAAGAGAGCCTTTTCTAAATAATTCTTGTTTGGGATATGGCCCCAAGATGTTTTGTGTGTATTGATAAGTGAGCAAACACAGTTGTCTTAAGAGTGTTTATACTGGACATTAACCATCCCAAAATATCTGGCTATAGTCTATAGTGCAGCCTATAGCCTAGTCACCCATATAGTCAACCAGGTGATATATGAAGGAATCATACCCAATGACTGATGTAGCAGCACCATAGTCAACTGCTACAAAGGTAAAGGTGGCACATTAGATAGGAATAATTACTGAGGTATCAAATTGTTGGATCAGGTGATGAAAGTCACGGAGAGAGTCATAGCCCAACTAATTAGAGAGAGAGAGAGAGAGAGAGAGTTAGTTTAGACGATATGCAGTTTTGGTTTTGTGCCAGGGAAAAGCACCACTGATGCTATATTTCTGGTAAGACAGCTGCAGGTGAAATTCCTAGCCAAAGATAAACTTCAGTACTTGGCTTTTGTTGACATGGAGAAAGCCTTTGACAGGGTCTCCTGATCCCTTATCTGGTGGTCAATGCAGAAACAAAGGATAGATGAGTGGTTGGTGAGAGCTGTACAAGCCATGTATAGAGATACTGTCAGTAAGGTGAGAGTTGGCAATGAGTATAGTGAAGAATTCCGGGTAGAAGTTGGGGTTCACCAAGGATCACTCTTCAGTCCCCTCTTATTTATCATAGTCCTCCAGGTAATAACTGAGGAATTCAAGATAGGTTGCCCCTAGGAGCTCCTCTATGCTGATGACTTTGCTCTAGTAGCTGAGTCACTACCAGAACTAGAGAAGTTTCAGGTGTGGAGCGAGGTCTAGAATCAAGTCAATCTAGCAAAAACCAAAGTCTTGGTAAGTAGGAAGGCAGACAGATCACACATCCCTTCAGGTAGATGGCCCTGCATGATCTGTAGAAAAGGTGTAGGTAGAAACTCCGTAAGATGTACCTGGTGTAAGCTATGGACACATAAGAGGTGCAGCAACATCAAAGAAAGTCTAACTGGGAAGATAGTTTTTGTATGTGTCAGATGCACAGCAGCAATAAACACCAAAGATGTACAGAAAACAGCTTCCATCATATGCCAGGGGGTGGAAAACTAGAAGTAGTTAATAGCTTCCATTACCTAGGTGACCATGTCAGTAGTGGGGGTGGATGCTCCAAGAGTGTAGCTGCTAGAATAGCCTGGGCAAAGTCCAGAGAGCTCCTACCTTTGCTGGTAACAAAGGGTATCTCTTAGAGGCTGATGATATGTGCATCTCTGATCATGAGCATGAGTAGTGGGGGAGCATCATAGCCATGTGTTGAGAGGAATTCCTTGGGGTTTGAATAATTCACCCCTGGAAACATGGGTACTTGACTGGTACCATATTTCATTGACCTTTGAGAGATGAAAGACAAAATTGACCATGATGGGATTTGAACTCAGAATGTAAAGAACAATAGTAAATAATAGTAAAATTAATGCTTTCATTTATTTCTTATATTTTTTCAGAGTTAACCATGTCTGAAATGCATATAAGAACACCACTGGATTTTAAGTTGGGAAAGAACCATTGGATTAGTAGTAGAGTACAAGAAAGACCAGATGAGATCAGTACACACACAGAGCATAGTGAAAGCCCTTTCACTAATGAAGGTACGTTATTGATTTTGTTTATTTTGTATCTGTGAGAAGAGAAAGGTTTAGAATCGAAGGGCCTCAGAGTCAACTTAGCCAAAACCAAAGTCTTAATAAGTAGGAAGACAGACAAACCACAAATGCCTTCAGGTAGCTGGCTCTGCTCGATCTGTAGAAAAGGCATTGGTAGAAACTCCATAAGATGTGCCTAGTGTAAGCTATGGATACATAAGTGGTGCAGCAATATCAAAGGAAGGCTAACTGGGAAGATAGTTTTTGTATGTGACAGATGCTCAGGTGCTATTCACACTGAAAATGTGCAGAGAACAGCTTCTGTCACATTCCAGGGAGAAAAACTACAAGTAGTTGATAGCTTCCGTTACCTAGGGGACCTAGTCAGTAGCGGGGATGGATGCTCTGAAAGTGTAGCTGCTAGAATAAGAATAGCCTGGACAAAGTTCAGAGAGCTCCTACCTCTGTTGGTAAAGCATGACCTTTGAACATTGGGCCTTACTGAGGCAATGACTAGTGATTGAGACCTTTGGAGATATGCTGTGCTTGAGAAGATCCGGCAAGTCAAGTGAGACCATAGCCCATGGCCTATGCCTGTGGATGTAACCAGCCCACTTATGAGTACCCCTCATTCATTGGGCAATAAACTTTGCTTGCGAAAACCTATTGAAGCAGGTGAAATCAAAATCAAAATCGTTGACGTGGCTGGTGACAGAACCGCCTGATTGGCACTCATGCCAGTGGAATGTTAAAAGCACATCCAAGTGTGATTGTTGCCAGGGCCACGGATTGTCTCCCATGCTGGTGGCACGTAAAAAGCACCATTCAAGCGTGATCATTACCAGCATTGCCTTACTAGCACATGTGCCAGTGGCACATGGAAAACAATATTCAAGTGTGGTCGTTACTAGTGCCACTGGACTGACTCTGTAAAAAACACCTTTTGAGTGTACTGACTGGCCCTCGTGCAGGTGGCACGTAAAAACACCCACTACACTCTCAGAGTGGTTGGCGTTAGAAAGGGCATCCAATTGTAGAAACTTTGTGAGATCAGATTCGAGTCTGGTGCAGCCTTCTGGCTCACCAGTCCTCAGTCAAACTGTCCAACCCATGCCAGCATGGAAAGTGGACGTTAAACGATGATGATGATGATGTATATATATATATATATATATATGATGTGTGTATATATATATATATATATATATACACACACACAGCTTTTCCTTATAATCTTAGGGTGTTTATCTTCATAGAAAGTGAGATATCTATGCTAAAGAGTAAACTGTTTATTTTAAATTTTCGGTTTTTATTTCTATAATTACATTTTTGGTATTTTTTACTCCTTGTATCTCTTTGTATTTCCATGTTACATCAAACAATGGGAAAGTATAGGTAATCTGGTAGCGTTCTCAAACCCACTCACCTGGAGACACACAACTAGTATTGGATCATATTAATGCTGGAATGTGTATAAAATGAGAAATACTCAGCAATTAGCAGCTGATAGTAATTCACAAAAATGGGTTGGACTGTTTGACTGGGCTGGCATGCACCAGGCTCCAGTCAGATTCGGCATGGTTTTCTAGGGCTGGATGCTCTTCCTAATGCCAACCACTCTGAGAGTGTAATGAGTGTTTTTACATGCCACCGGCACCATTTGCATGACACCAGTATCAGCCATGACTGAAATTTTGCTTGGCTTGATGGGTCTTCTCAAGCACAACATAATGTCAGAGGAATTGGTCATTGTCTCTGTAAGGCCTAACACTTGAAAGGAACTTGGTCAATATGCCCCCATGAGGCCCAATGCTTGAAAGGAACTCAGTCACATTGCCTCTGTGAAGCCCAACACGCGAAAGGAACTCAGCCGCTTTGCCTCCATGAGGCCCAACGTTCAAAGTTGATTTTCTTTTGTGCCACCAGCACAAGTGCACTTGGCTTGACAAGTCATCTCAAGCAGAACACCTCGCCAAAGGTCTCGGTCAATAGTCATTGCCTCTGTGAGGTTCAAGGTTCGAAGATCATGCTTCACCACCTCATCCCATGTCTTCCTGGGCCTACTTCTACCACAAGTTCCCACCACAGTTTAAAGATTGGCACTTCTTTACACAGCTCTCCTCGTTCATACACATGACCATACCAGTGCAGTTGTATCTCTTGCACACTACATCTGGTTCCTTTTATGCCTAACTTTTCTCCCAAGATGCTTACACTCTATCAAACATGCACATCCAGTGAAGGATACTGGCTTCATTTCTTTTAAGCCTATGCATGTTCTCAGCTGTTATAGCCCATGTTTCACTGCCATGCAGCATTGCTATTTGCACACAGGCATCAAACAATCTGCCTTTGACTCTAAGAGAGGCCCTTTGTTTGTAGGCCTACTTGTGGTGCGTTGGCAGATATAATTGCAGCTATACTATTCTGCAAGACTAACCTGAGCTTAACTACGCTATCACATACTCTAAATACTTCTTTAACCCTATCCACCCATTTCTCAGCAAGAAGTATGCCCACACTACCTACTCCGTTACTGTTACCTTCCCAGAAGATTTTATACCTATGTGTCCTGCCTGTGAGGAACGTGGCTGAAGCTCCTCTCCACCTAATGTCTTGGCTGCAACATACATCAAAGTACCTTCTTTCAAGCATCTCTACAATCTCATTGTGTCGGTTGTCGGTCGATATAGACAACAGGATGGTGGCCACGGAAGTCGGAATCCACCCAGGAGTGTGTAACAACTTACCTGCCAAATACATACATGAGTATGTTTGTATATATATATATATATATATATATATAATATATATATATATACACACACGTGCATGTGTTTGTATATATATATTTGATTAGGAAGTGATGGTTGCATCTAAGGAAATACTGGTTCAATATCTAGTATTGTTGGGGAATGAAATTCCCTTAAAAGAATAGGTATATATTAAGCATATGGTTTATATCCAGTTAAAAGAATTATTAATTATTTACAAATTGGTCATCTTTGCTCCTTACAGCTGTTTCAATTAATAATCAATAATTGAATTACAAATTTGTAGATTAATTTTGCATTGATGTGACATGAGCATACTTTCATCAGGTGTATCTTAATGCATTTCAGGGTCTGCCCAAATGAATTGATAGATCCACATATAACATCCCACGCTACACCATTTTTGTTTCTCATGTCACATAAATGCAAATTTAATGTACAAATTTGTAATTAAATCATTGAGTATTAATTGAAAGGACTGTAAAAAGCAAACATGACCAATTTGTTAATAATAAATGATTGTTAACTTCCTTATTGCCATTTTCTTTTCTTCTTTTAAATGTATATATATACATATATATATATATACACGTATGTGTGTGTATATATACATATGTGCATATATATACACATATATATATATACACATGTGTATATATATATATATGTGTATATATATATGCACATGTATGTATATATATATGCACATATGTATATATACACACACATACGTGTATATATATATATATATATATATATATATATATATATATACACACACGTGCATGTGTTTGTATATATATTTGATTAGGAAGTGATGGTTGCATCTAAGGAAATACTGGTTCAATATCTAGTATTGTTGGGGAATGAAATTCCCTTAAAAGAATAGGTATATATTAAGCATATGGTTTATATCCAGTTAAAAGAATTATTAATTATTTACAAATTGGTCATCTTTGCTCCTTACAGCTGTTTCAATTAATAATCAATAATTGAATTACAAATTTGTAGATTAATTTTGCATTGATGTGACATGAGCATACTTTCATCAGGTGTATCTTAATGCATTTCAGGGTCTGCCCAAATGAATTGATAGATCCACATATAACATCCCACGCTACACCATTTTTGTTTCTCATGTCACATAAATGCAAATTTAATGTACAAATTTGTAATTAAATCATTGAGTATTAATTGAAAGGACTGTAAAAAGCAAACATGACCAATTTGTTAATAATAAATGATTGTTAACTTCCTTATTGCCATTTTCTTTTCTTCTTTTAAATGTATATATATACATATATATATATATACACGTATGTGTGTGTATATATACATATGTGCATATATATACACATATATATATATACACATGTGTATATATATATATATGTGTATATATATATGCACATGTATGTATATATATATGCACATATGTATATATACACACACATACGTGTATATATATATATATATATATATATATAATATATATATATATATATACATATACACATGTGTATATTATTCAAAGGAGAGGTGTTCATTCATTGCTAAAATGGATACTTGAAACTGAAAGAGACGATGAATGAAAGCTTCAAATGAATGAATAAACTCTATTTTGTAAGTGCAGTTAATAAGTTTACTTTAGAACGAAGTAATTCCTGGTTCAATCTCAATGTGCAGTATTTGGGGCAAGTGTCTTCTGCTGCAGTCTAGGCTTAACTAATACTGAATAGACTTTAATAAGTAACTGGAAACTATGTGGAAACCAGTCGTGTGTATATGTGTGTACACACACACACACACACAGAGTCATATTATGTATATCTATGTGTTTGCCGGTGCCTGAGATGTGTATTTATGCTGACTGGTGCGACTAGTTGCGTCAGAGGGTAACCTAGTCATAGCCACACAATAGAGATCGATAGAATAAGCACTGGAGCTAAAAAAACTGATTATTCTTTTAAAGTGTTGCTCCAACATGGCCACAGTCCAGTAAGTTAAACAGTTAACAACTATAGCATGTACAGAGTACATTTTAAGTTTTTTTTAAAACTTTGGGAGCAACTAGAAGGGTCACGTGAAGATTCTTTCCTAGACGTCGCACATATTCATGAAAATACACCCACAACACACACACACACATACGCCCGCGTGAATATCGAGTCGTAATACACTAATATATACACCTGTATGAATATGTGAGACCATATACATACATATATACATGTTGCATAGAAAATATGTTATTGAAGAACAAGACTCTGTAATATATATATATATATATATATATATATATATATATATATATATATATATACACACACATACATATATGTATGTATTTGTGTGTATATATATATATATATATATACATATATATATATATAAGGTTCAAAATTATACAAAAACAAAAGAAAAAACAGACAGGTGAGGGAACAACAAACTATGTATAATTAGTTTGACGCTCAGGTAAAATGGAAGGAGTCTTTGACGTTTCGAGCCTACGCTCTTCTGTAGACAAGAACGAGGAAAGGAGACAGGAAAAAAAAACCGAGTGAAAAATAATCGAGTTTGGGTTAACGGTTGCACATTTTTCGTTATTTTTGTTCGAAGTTTAGGCGAAAATTTGTAGGACAGGGTCAATAATATCAATAATTCTACCGAAGATGTTAGTCGAATAGAAGATGGATGCAATCAAGAAATGAAACCGCGTTGCAGACACGTCTCGCCGGTCATTTCCCCCCTTTAGATCGTGTTGTAATAGAAGCCAACGAGAGAGCTTCTATATGGTCACTGGATTTGCTAGATACAACAGCCAAAACTATAAATTAAACCAAACCGTTAAAAAACGGGTGGAGGGAGAGGGAAAGAGACTTTGGGTAATATAGTCCTGGATACACAATGACTAAAACGAAATATATTGAGATGGTCATGTCTAGAATGTCTATGATCTGAATAATTCTGATCAGGACTCACAGGGGTCATTTATATTAATCTATGTGTGTGTGTGTGTATATATATATATATATATATATATATTGAAAGACACATACAGAGCACCACATACATTATCATACATATGCATAAACTATTTCCTCTGTCGAAATCTGGAATCAAAAACTATCTTCCACTGTCTCGGTAGGGTCCAAACGTTCAAAGATACAAACAATTTTTTTCCTCTCTCTAAGCCACGGCGCATCCAGATCGTGAAAGATGAAAGACGGGTTTGGAAGTTGTCACGTTCATGCCGTTCAAGAATGAAATACCTGCATGGAATGGGAAATGGATCGCAGACTCGACACATACAAGCATTCATAGAATATAGTGTAAACAAAAATACCAAAAGATATCTATCTAAACATCAGAGGAATGAGTCTCTACGTATCCGCTCAATGTGCTAGACATAACAGCTAAATCTCCCTTATATCATTCTATACGAGAAAAAATAGGAGAGACGATCGTGTCCGGCATACCTATGAATGACGGTAAGCACTCAAGCAAGGTTGAGCTGTGGCTAAACAACAACCTGCCTTTAAAAATGGGTCTAGTTGGTGGTAGTGGTATGAAGTATTAAAATATAGGAATATGTAGTCAAAGAAAACCAAGGGAAAGACAAAATAGCAAAGAGTTTTTCAATATATGTATGCATGTAAAACATACATATATGTGTATGTATATAAATATATATAGTATACATACACACACATATTTATATGTAATATATATATATTTATACATGTATATATATATATATATATATATATATATATATATATATATATATATATATTATAATATACATGTATAAATATATATATATTATAATATACATGTATAAATATATATATATAATATACATGTATAAATTTATACATATATAATATACATGTATAAATATATATATATAATACATGTATAAATTTATACATATATATATATATACATGTATATATATATCTTACTGTGAAAATAATAAGGGTAGAAAATTTAGAAAAATTTTCACATATAAATATATATATATAGACATATAAATCTGCCGGTCAAAGTGAAAAGATCCATATAGATATATAATATACATACTATATATATATATAATATGCATATATAAATATATATAATATACATAAAACACATACACACATATATATATATAGAGAGAGAGAATACACACACACACACATATATATATCCGCCTTTATAAATATAAGCTATTCTTTTAAAGCCAAAAAAATAATAAATAAATATAATTGTTTTTTCGCCTTTAATAAAATAGTGTTTTGTTCCAGCTTTTGACATTTCAGTGCTATTTTCCTCATCTGTGCTTACTTGTGTGTGTGTATGATCAGAGAATTCAACATCAATTGAAAATTTAACTTTCAAGAACCGTAGAGAAGACCTTTTTAAAAATGATAAGCAACAACAAAGTTTTGAAAATATTTTTTAAAGCGCCAAAAAGTTTGTGCAAAGTTTTAGCCGAGGCAGAAGGAAAAAAATCAATAATTTTATTTAGAAATTTATCGTTGCATACTTTTCGGTGGTTTCATCGACCGAAACGGTGTGGAAGTAAAACGAAATATTTAGGAATAAATTTATTGATCACAAATGAAATTACTGGCCTAAGTTTTTGTAAAATGGGGAAAATAAAGATTTATTTGCAAAATTTTAGTTTTGAAGAAGATGGTAATGAATGATTTCATCAAGGTGCGAGAAAGACAGAGAGGATGAGAATGTTAACGCGTGTATATATATACACACACATACGTTTGTATTATATATATATACGTTTGCATTATATATATATATATATATATATATATATATAATATATATGAGTATATATATATATATATATGAGTAGATTACAGAGAGGGACGGGTAATTAAGTTTGTAGTTACTCTAAATAAACTAGTTTATAATTATTATTAGTGAATTACTGAAGAATAAGCATATATCCGTTCGTCTAAAGGAATAGAAATTATGTCTGCTCTCTGTGCGTGTGTTGAGGTATAAGTTTATGTTGGTTCTGTAGAAACGTGTTAAATTATTATTTTTCCAAGATAACACGCTAGAATGGATGAATTTCTAAATGAAGCAATACGTATACAAATCTCTATATATGCAATATATATGTTTAATGATGATGGTTGTTACTTGGACTTGCAAAGGAAAAAGAAAAAAAATCCCTACGTCGTTGTTAGCGATGAATTTTATGGTGGGAAGAGCGCCATGTTGGATGTCTGGTAACTAAGAGATTCCATCCGACGACACAGGACCAACCTTTTTCGATTCTTAGGGGCAGAAATGGCCAGATATTATAGAAGATTAAATCTACACAGACAAGGAAATGATTAAAACAAAATGAAACATATTCTTGAATTGAACGTAACCGTTTTTTTTTTCTTCTTTTTATTGTAATTTGTCCCTCAGTGAAAAAAAAAAATTAAATTTTCGATTTGTTTGTTTACAATTTCGCCTTCACATTTTTTTTGTCAAATCGTCTTCTTTTCGTCTTTCTCTCTCGTCTTATGTCTCGTTGGCTCTTCGTGTCAGTTCATCGCAGAGTTAATTGTATAAAAACAGAGAGAAACGAAATGGACATTTACTCTTTTTCTGTGTTTCAATTGTTATATATATATATGTATATATATATATATATATACACATAT
Organism: Octopus sinensis; assembly: GCF_006345805.1. Lineage (NCBI taxonomy): Eukaryota > Metazoa > Mollusca > Cephalopoda > Octopoda > Octopodidae > Octopus > Octopus sinensis. The sequence continues at coordinate 11,595,136 of NC_043018.1, read as the reverse complement.
ATACATATATATAAAGTATTTTAAAGGTTCATTTTTTTATTTTTTGAGTACGTTTCTAAACAATTTTTTTTTTACATATTGCCTTACCACCTTGGATCTGCAGCCAAAAGATTCGGTATCATCTGTACATCTCCAAACGTATCTGAATATTCGATCTCCATCCAGTAATCTATCCATAAGTTCATACAGAACTTCATGATAGTGCTATTTGGATGACGGATGGCTGGCATGCTAAGAATTGCCACTGGGGGTGGGTCTTGGATACTTTCGGCAAATTGGTTTTGCGTTTGTATCGGAAGTTGCTGTTGGTTAAAGTGGTGGTATTCCCGCATAAAGGTGTCTTGAAGATTTTGTCGGTTCAAGTGTTGAAAACTAGAATTAGAAAACCAAAGGTTACCATTATATTGCCATTCGTAACGGTATTCCTGACCTGGCAACAAAGTACTCCAAGCTGATGTATTGAAGATGTTTTGCGTACTTTCGCTTTTGTAATCAGTGTTGGAGCTCCATTGGTGCGATATAGCATATCCAATATCGAACACTCGGCTGCAACTCATGTATGGTAGCCTGGTTTGTTCTGGGGTTAGACAGATATTGTTTAGAAAATAATCGTTTGGGAAGTCGAATTTATAGTCGCCATCGGCAAAAAGTTTGGCGTCACGATCGATGTAGGTAACGACATAGGGCTCTGATGGACCAGTCATGTGCATCTCGTTTGTGAGCGGCAACAAACTGTGGACACGGAAACCGGCTTTAATTGGGCGCCATTTCGTGGCCCGCAGTACCAAATACATATAATCGTTTCTACTCATACATGAAGCGAAGTATGTATAAGGCACCACCTGAAGGTTCATCTTTTCAACCAGTTTCACCCATTTGTCTTTCTCGGGGTCATATTGTTCGACATGGTGAACGTGCTCAACAGGTTCCACATAATGATTTAAGGTTCTCTGAAAACGTCTCCGAATAATTGGCGAATTTGACAGAACCCCTGGGGACTGCAAAATGTGTTGTGTTTGTTGTGATTGTGGGGGTTGCGATTGTTGAGTGGGTGCCATTTGTTGTTGTGGTTGCACTTGCTGTTGTTGTTGTTGCTGAGGTGATGGTGGCGGCTGGGCGACCGCGGGGCCATTCACTAGAACATTGGGAACTCCACCACCACCACCAGCAGGTGTGTTAGTTCCCGATGGCGAGGAATGAACTGTCGGTGCACCGACTCCACTCCCATCACGGCCAACCACACCGCCAGTCGTTACCGAAGATCTTTTATAAACTTGCATAACTTTGTGAGATCACAGACTTGAGGAGTAAAAAATTTGGCTGCTTCTTTCCGTGTAAAGGTTGCTCACTTGAATATCTGGTCTGTTTGTTAATTATTTCCTTCTCTGGCGGAGTTGATTAAATCCATGGTATCAATAATTGGTATAGAAACACACACACACTATCTCACACACATATAATATAATACATACAATATAATATAATATAACTATATATACACACACTTACATACATACCCGGACTAGTCCTTAATGAGAGTCTGTGAAAAACAGATGTAACCACTGACGGCGACCGTTGATCTATGTACTGCATGTGTGCGATTCAGAATTTATGTAACATATACATCCATGTATAGATAGACTATAAACTCTCACACACACACACATAAACATACGTGGTCATTTTCACATACGGGTATGGTTTTCCTATTTGTGTGATTTACGAAGTGTATGTCTAGGCTAGTCTGGAATGCAGGTTTTTAAAATATGGTTATGATTGTATGAGCTGATATATTATATATTTTTTTTTTGCTTCTCCTTTTTTTTTAATCCCCTACTTTATATGACCCCTGTTGCTCTCATTGACTGTTACATAATATTTTCGGGGTGTGGGGTAGGAAGAAATCAGTTAAAGAGCTCGACACAGAAAGATGGATGACAGCGTATTGTTTGTTGTAAGAGAGAGAAACACACTCAGGGTTCACAGCCTCCTCGACATGTGTTCGACTGGCTTTCTGAAGATGTAATAATGGGGAATGAACAAACAATAGAATAAATAAAAAAAAAACAATTCAGGAAATTTAAAAAAAGACAGAAAACAAAGAGAAAGAAAAACGAAAATAAAAAAAAAAATGCTGTTTTCAGGAATAAATTCTGTTGGTGTTTGGTTTGGTTAAAGACAGGAAGAACATTTTAGATGTTAGTGTTGTGATTGTTGTTATAATTGCTGCTGCTCGTGCAGTTGTTGCTGTTGTTAATGTCTTTGAACAGTTGTGGTGGTAGTTGTGTGTCAAGCCGCCGTTACCCAATTCCGTTGGGTGTAGCAGTGTGTGCAGATGCTGCCGTTGCTGCTGCACTTGTTCTTCTGCAGCAGTAAGGAAGCTGTCATGACAGTGAGAGAGCAGCGACGAACAACGAAGAAAGAAGAGTGAGTGAACAAACCAAGCACCGTCCTTGCACAGCATTTGCCTTCCACTGCTGCTAACAAGTGCAATTTCAGGAAACAACGGCGCTGCTGCTGCTGCTGCTGCTGCCCCTACTTCTTTGGCTGCTGCTAATGATGCTGCTTCTGATAATGATGATGATGATGGGGCGTCACTTTATGTGATGATGGCAATGGTGCCACTACTGGTGCTGTTGATGCTTGTAGTAGTAGTAGTAGTAGTTGTTATTGTAGGATGGTAGTACTTCTGATGGTGGTTTTGGTGATGGCCTCAGTTTTGTAATGTTAATGGTGCTGCTGCTGAATGATGCTAGTTTTCAGTGATGCTAGTAGTAGTAGTAGTCGTAGTAGTAGTGGTGGTGGTGGTAGTAGTAGTAGTAGTCGTAGTAGTAGTGGAGTTTGGGTGGCGGTAACGGCAATAATGATGTCAATAGTGCTGGTACTACTGATACTAATAGTTGTCGTAGTGGTAGTAGTGTTTATAATAATAATAATAATAATGATGATGATGATGATGATGATGATATATTATTATTATTATTATTAGTAGTAGTAGTTGAGGAATTAGTGGTGGTGGTGGTGTCATTGTGATAATGATTCTGATGATGTGTATAGTAGTAATAGTGGAGTTATTGGTGGTGGCTGTTGTGATAATGGTGCCATTGATTGGTGCTGGTATTGGTGATGCTAGTACTAATAGTGGTGGTGGTGGTGGTGGTGGTGCAGCTTCTGCTGTTGCTTCTCCTACTTCTTCTGCCTGCAGTCACAGTTGTCTGCTGTTATTTTATTGATAATTATGATGATGATGATGATGTTGGTTCAGTTGTAGGTATGCTGTGTTGATGTGCATAGTGCTGGTGGCAGTGGTGGTGGTGGTTATTGCAGAGGCAGTTGCAGTAACTGTGGTAGCAGTGTTAGGTGATGGTGATGGTGTGGGGAAGGGGAAAGGACAGCATTGGTAATGATATTGATGGTGGTGTTGATGCTGATGTTGGTTATAATTATGGTAATAACAGTGGTGATGAAAATGCCAGTAAAGGATGGTAATGGTTTTAGTAGTAGTAGTAGTGGTAGTAGTGGCAGTGGCAGTAGTAGTAGTAGTAAGGATGGTTCTACTATTGATGTTTACAGTGATGCCGTTTGTTGGTGGTGGTCAAAGTAGTGATTAGATGTTGAAGGTGGTGTTGGGGACACGGGCAGCAGTTGTAATGATGGTGCTTATGATGAAGATGATGATGCTGGTGGTGGTGGTTATGAAAACTGTGATGATGATAATTGAAGTGGTAAAACTGATGGTGATGGTGTTGATGGCAGTGTGCATAGCTGTTGCAGCTGCATGTTGGCAGTGAAGGGGATGGCGAAGCAAGTGATGTTGGGTTTCAAAATGTTATAAAAGTGGTCGTTCAACACTCACGGTATAACATAGGAATTGTGAAGCCATATATATACTTTCTTACCTATTAGTTTACTACATGTGTGTGGGTGTGAACACATATTTTATACATGTATAACTACATGTGTGGGTATATGTATGTGTACATATATGTCTATAGACGTGTATAATATATCTACATATGTGAATATATGTGTGTCTGTGTGTATATATATATGTGTGTATGTATTTGGGATATATTTGACACTTTGCATCAAAGAAAACAATATCTCATCCAAAAATAAATCTATTTCAAAACCTCAAAAATATTTCAATTAGACTATGGATAGTTTACTCAAAATAGCTGCCCTCAGTTTCCGCCATGGCCCCATGATCGCTCTGGAAACTGGTGTATGCCTTCCTCACTGTGTCCCTAGGAAAATCTTTGAACACTTCCTTGATCTTGGCTACCAGCTTGACCTTAGTATTGTAGTCAGAGTGCTTGGTGTCTTTCTCAACCATGTCCCACATATAGTAATCTATGGGATTGCAATTGGAGAATTAAGTGGCTGGAAATTGGGGCCAGTGAAGTCCTAGAAATTCTCAGTCAACTCCTTCTGACTCTTTCTGGAGGTATGGCAAGGAGTCGAATTCTACTGCCACACAAATAGCCTTCTGGCAGAAACCCTCTCAAGCCAGGCATTTACCAGTCCCCAGCCACTTCACATAGCTGTCTGATTGAGCTTAAGACTCTGTTCAAAGATGTGGTAATGTACTCTGGCATGCAAACACACTCAGAAGGCCTACTGTGTGTTCCTTCCTGCTGGTCATGGCTTTGTAGTCTCGTGTAGCTGTCTCTGTCATGTCTTGCAGTCTTAATTGTTTACAGAGCATTAACCACTAGTCATGATGTCAGCATTTTGATAGCAGGCCTGAATCATCATGATTCAGGTAACTCTTTCCCAATATTCAGATGGCTTCCAGTCTTCCATGCCAGTCAACTTCTCAATCACAACTTTAATCTTTTATGCTTTCCAGCACCATCAACCTGTTCCTGTAAAAAGGTGACCAAAAATCATCAGATTTAGTCTGAACACCTTGTATATTACATATGTATATATGTACATAGGTACGCATGTATGTACGTATGTACATAGATACATAGTTGTAATAATTAAGTCAAATCAAACAGTGATATTTTGAAATCATTTGATATATACTTTTCAGGTTTGTATAATGTGTAATAGAAAAATGTATCCATTATGTAGACTTTCCTCAGTTAAAGTGTTTCATAATATGAAGAAATTGATGGAAAAATTTCAAATATACAAAGGCGGGTGCTGAAAAGTTCCTGGCTTTAAGGGTATTGTGAAAGGCCTTGTTGGAGACTCAACCTTCCAAGTTCTTTTACAGGGTTTAGAACAACTGAAGGACTGCTGCCAGAAGTGTGTGAAACTGAGAGGGGAATATGTTTATTAATTCCATAAGGCTGAAAGGCAAAGTCGACTTTGGTGGAATTTGAATCCAGAACATAGAGATGGACAAAATGCCACTAAGCATTTTACCAGGTGTACTAATGATTATGCCAACTTGCTGCCCTGAAACAAAATTGATCTCGGTGGAATTTCAACTCAGAAGGTAAAGAACCAGAAAAAATGCCATAAAGCCTTTTTGTTCTGCACATTAATGATTTTGCCAGTTCACCACCTTATTCATATTATCAAAATTGGTTTCAAATTTTGGCACAAGGCCAGCAATTTCGGGGTGGAGGGTAAATCAATTACATTGACCCCAGTGTTTAACTGATACTTATTTTATTGCCTCTGAAAGGATGAAAGGCAAAGTTGACCTCAGCAGAATTTGAACCCAGAGCATTAAGGCAGACAAAATGCCACTAAGCATTTTCCCTGGCATACTAACAATTCTGCCAATTTGCCGCCTTATTTATATTATTAATATTAACATAGGTGTTCATGAAATGTATTTCCTATGTAACGAAACAATTGTCGGCCTCACACGCACATACACACACATAAACATACAGAGTGTACACACACACATTGATTTGATGCAAACGTACTTATTCAAGCACACACAAACACTCCCAAGAGTCTTGTGCATTGGCACTTATTAAACTTTTGGTAAGTGCCAATGCACAAAACTCTCAACTCTTGCATCACTCTGTTGCTTCTGTGAAATCTTAATAAAAATATACATATACTTATATTTTGAGCTCTGTTTTTCCTGTTTGCATTAGAATATCTGTGTGTGTGTGTATATATATACACACACACACATCATCACCATCATTATCATCATCGTCATTTAACATCAGTTTTCCATGCAAGTATAGGTTGGTCACAGTTGTAGGATCTGACAAGCCACTGCACAGTGCCAAAAACCCCAACACTGCTGTCATGTTTCAGGACCAGTTACTGCCACAGCCTGGGTTTCAAGGGCTCACAGCTTTTTAATATTTTCCCAAAGAGCCTGCGGGACCTACAGGCTCTTTAGGCGTTTTCAAAACAAAACTGGATCTCCTCCTGTTGAGAGTCCCAGATGAACCTACCTCGTGGTAGGAGGTGCAGATGAGGGGAGAATCATCAAACTCACTTATTCACTAAATGTCTCATATCAGAGGAGGCACTCAGTAATAACAGTGAGGCAAAATAATGGTGCTCCAGCATGGCCAAAGCTTTGAGCTGAAACTGATAGAAGATACACACACACACACACATACCTTACGCCTCCAATATCGTAGTACAGTTGGTAATAGATAAAGAATACACTGTAGCAGTGTTATAACAACAAAATGGAAACATTGGCAGCAACAAACATGTAACAAACCAACAATTAATATTTCCAACATGGTAACTTAAATTATAAACTGCACCTGGACTTCAAAGACCAAACTATGAGCTTTTTCTTCATTTGCCACACTGGGCATAACAGAGTGGACAGTACAAGGACAGACAAAACATAGTTTGTGTTTTCCTTTTCTTAAAAATTCTGATTAAAAATAATTTTGATTTTAAAAATTTCAATTTAAAATTGATAAAATTATAAATAAATATTTACACATATTATGCGAAACTTAGCTGGGCTCATAGGCCCACCACCGTTGACTGACATTTCCTTCTATTTCGATTGAATGGCTGAGCATAGCCGGCTCCATTCATCCTCAGCTTTCTTCCCACATTCTACCATCTTTTACGAAATGTGCTATGCGTCAGGTGTCTCTTTTCCAGCCTGATCTTACTTTTAAGGTGATAGTTAAAGTAATTAACTAGACCTTGGCTGGAAATAAAGATACCTGTCACAATTCCTTTCACACATATCTTCCATTCTGTTACTTTCAGTATAGCTTTAATGTAGAAAAAAACTGTCCTTCCTCTCTCTGTTAAAGGAAGAGGGAAGAACAATCTTGATGATTGATTCAGCTGATAGCTGTACTCATCTTGTCGTTGACAATATTTATTCGACATAAGCTATCAGTTCCTTTAACTCCACGAAGGCATGCAGGGCAGTTTCACTGTCCCACCTGCACCTCGGGCATGTCAAAATGGCACTACCGTACCTCAATAATTTCTTTTGAACAAGTAAGACCAATCGGTAACACAACCAAGCCAGGGATTATCCAGGTAACCTGGCTTGAAAGTCCTTCCAAACAGGTTGACCAACTGATTTCCATTGAAGCCCAGAGTCTCTCCCAGGACATCATCTGACATATACTCCACTAGCCTGTTATAAAAGTCCACAGTGGAACTCCAGTTGCTGGTGTTGCCTGCCTGGGAGAGAAGTGTGAGTGCCTGTTGACACTCCATTTGCCAAGCACCCAGCCTAGGTCTTTGCCTGATCCAAAGACCTAAATCTCGAAGGGAGGTCAACTGTGTCATGTTACCTTATAGGCAATTATTGATTTATTTCCATGCATTACATAGGTTTTCTTTGACAGCCCATGATGGAATTGACTCAACAGAACTCCACAAAGGTAATATGCTGATTGATTTTATAATCTCACCATTAAGTACCTTCATAGTATTCTGAAGTAGGTAGTTAATTGTAATCATATTCATTGAAGAAAAATGTAGGAAGAAAGGAATAAAATGGATGAAAGAGGGCTAGAAGGATTTGATGAGATAATTATCTGCTGTAGCTTGACAAGTCTGTGTATCAGTACTAGTTTGTGTCCCTCTGTTCTGTCTACTATAAATAAGAGGTGGATAATAATAATAATAATAATATAATAATAATAATAATAATAATAATAACAATAATAATAATAATAGTAATAATAATAATAATAATAATAGAAAAAAGGTGGTATAGGTACACCCCAGAAAAGGTCAGAAATTGAGAAAGCAACCATACTCTGGGATATGCCAATACACACAGATAGAGAAATTAAGGCCAATAGGCTCGATGTAGTTGTCAAAGATCACCAAGAAACAAAATGCATTCTTATCAATGTATCAGGACCAACAGATAACAGCATTTCTCTAAAAGATACGGAGAAACTTTCAAAATACAAAGATCTGGAAATAGAAATAACTCGAATGTAGAGTCTAAAAACAGAAACAATTCCTATTATAATAGGTGCATTAGGTATGATAAAAAAACATTCAGACAAATACATAACAAATACACCAGGACTTACAAGTATATATTACATACAGAAAATAGCACTACTAAGCACTGCACACATCCTATGTAAAATACTTTCAATACACTGAAAATAAGAGCACCACAACAAATCATACAACATAACCAAGCCACACAGCTGCGCTTAGTGGTGCAGCAAAAACACATGATAAAAAAAGTGATGATGATGAAGTATGCAACTTCAGAAATAAGGATACATACCCTTTGAATAATAGTTGCTTTCAAAGAAACAGTATATAAATGTCCAGTCCAGGTGCATAATAATGTATAGGTGCAACTGTGGCTTACTTTGGCTAATTTGACAGTTAACTGAAATGAATGATAAGTATTCAATCTCTTTGTCAGTATTACAAACCATATTTCAATATGATTAGGTGGTGCGAAGTATGATTTGTGTGCTGAAGAGTCTCTCTGTATATTGTTATAGAAGGAAAATATAATTAATAATAACTCTGAATTCATTAGAAGATATCACCATCACTTTAGAAAAACTTTCAAAATGTCCTGTTCCACCAATATGTAATTAGGTACGCAACGGTCTGAATATAAACTTGATCTGATGCCTGTGTTCCAGTTTTCTTGACAATCAGAAATATTGGTGCAATTGATGCAATGTGTAAAGTGTTCTTCTGAGTATAATCATTACATATATAAGTCGACACCTATGAAATATCCTGCATAGTATGGACCGTAGTGTTCCTATTATGCACGGAACTTAACTCTCTGTATTTGCTGCTGATTGTGTGGATTATATAATTTGTGCTTCATCTTCAAATATATAAAAAAAAAAACCTGAAACATCTTGTTTAACATGAACATTTGGTGTAACAAGAACATTTCATGAATCACTTTGACTTGCAGTATTTCCTTGTGACTGTGCAAATAGAATTTAAGGACTTTTAAGCAAGAATATTCTGTCATGTTAACAATATTACGATATGTATGCTTTACAGTTAGTTGTGTTCTAAGTACGGTACATGTGTATGGATGCATGAATGGAAGCATAATTGCATGTCCAGCAATGGAGAAAAAAGCAGCCTAATGATGTATATATGTAGGTATATGCATATATCTATAAATATGTATGTTTGTGTATGTGTAGTTGTACATCAATATACACATGCATGCACGCATCTATCCATACATACCTATGTCTGTCTATCTATCTATCTATCTGTCTGTCCGTCCGTCCGTCCACCCATCCATCCATCCATCCATCCATCTATCCGTTATTGGGCGAGTAAGTGTATGTGAATCTGTAAATGTAGATTTGTAGAGGAATTGAGGAATTGAAGGACATGCATATGAGAATGCTGAAATTTGTATGTGTGCAAATGAACAGGTAGGTGCATAAGTGAGTATTCATGCATGTGTAAATCTATGCATACATTTGAGTTTGTTTCAAAAGAATGTATGTGAATATGTTTGTATAATTATGTGTGAGAGTGTAAGTAACCTAGCAGAGGGGGGGGGGGTCTATGTCTATGACGATGAGAGTTCCATTTCATCCAGTCAACAGAACAGTCTGCTCATGAAATTAACGTGTCAGTGGATGAGCACTCCACAGACTCGCGCACCCTTCATGTTTGCTTTCAGGGAGATTCTGTGTGTCATAGAATGTGACAAGGTTGGCCCTTTGAAATACAGGTAATACTCATTTTTGCTAGCTGACCTGGAGCAATATGAAATACATACATACATTATATCTATATTATAATTCCGAAATGCGAAAAGTTTGTTTGTTTGTCTGGTTTTAGCATTGAGAACGGGTTAAAGGCCACTAGATCCTGTCGGATTGACTCCAAAATTTACAGGGACATGTAAATTCTTCCATCACTCACTCTCTTTCCTCTCTTCCTTTCTCTTTCTATCTATAACGTCGTTTCACAGCGTCTACCTCCCTTACCATCACTTTCTCTTTATAACGTTGTTTCACAGCGTCCTATATCTCCCCCCTCCCCGCCTTCGACAGCGCTTTCACACACTCTCTCTCTCTCTACATCTGTCTGCATTCATAGAGAGAATTTTCATCGCCACAACCACCACACAATCATGAGAACAAATATTATGAATCAGATATTTATTGGGTTAATTTATATATGTGTGTGTGTGTGTTCTATATATAAATATGTATATATATGGCTCAGTGGTTAGAGCGTCGAGCTTACGATCGTGAGGTTGTGAGCTCGAATCCCGGACCGGGCTGCGTGCTTGTGTTCTTGAGCAAGACACTTTATTTCACGTTGCTCCAGTTCACTCAGCTGTAGAAATGAGTTGCGACGTCACAGGTGCCAAGCTGTATCGACCTTTGTCTTTCCCTTGGATAACACTGGTGGCGTGGAGAGGGGAGGCCGGTATGCATGGGCGACTACTGGTCTTCCATATAAAAACCTTGCCCAGACTTGTGCCTCAGAGGGTAACTCTCTAGGTGCAAACCCATGGTCACTCATGACCGAAGGGGGTCTTAATGTATATATACAAAGTGTATATATCTGTATTTATGTATATTAAACTTTTTAATACTTTTTGATAGTTATATATATTTTTAAAAAAATTATAAATATAAATTAATAATTTAAATTTTAAAATTTTATATTTTATATATTTTGTATATTATATTTTTATTTTTATGTTTTGGTTTATGTTTTTCACTGTTTGAATTGCCTATTAGTGGTTTTATCTCTAATTTAATTTATACATATATATATAATTTGTATACATTTGTATATATAATGCATGCACACACACATATATACATATATATATATATATATATATATATATATATATATATATATATATATATATAATGTGTGCATTATGTGGTCGGTTGAGCTGAAAATATGCACACCTATGTTAAAAGTGCTGGCAAGTTTGCATGGCAACTATTTTTTTCCTCAAATGAAAGGCGTGACCTCTAGGACAAAATTCCTCGTCTTATAAAATGTGACCCGAGTAGACCCGAATAAAATCAGGTTATATTAACCAAAATGTGAAAAGGGGTCTAAATGGGGCTGGAAGGGGATTAAAATTTAAAGGAGCGGGTGTTTAGGAATTCTCTGTTACATGAAGCTAAAAAATTTGCACCAGCCTTTTAATTGTCAATGTGTTGCTGTCCATGATGAAGAAGTTTTGAATGCTTGCCATGGTGAGTCTACTGTCGTGAGAAAGAATCACTTCGAAACTTGGTGTTAAGGAATTTTCTTTTACATCAAGTTCAAAATTTTATGCCAGCCATTAAACTGTTAATACGTTGCTGTCCGTCGTTAAGAAATGCCAGCCATGGTGACTCTACTATCCTCAGATTCTATCCCTTCAAAATTTGGTTTCCAATATTTTATTATTTTTATTCAGCTCGCAAGTTCATCTGTCCCTTTTAAATGTTAGTGTTTTGCTTTCAGCCTTGAAGCAGACTTTTCCGTTGTCACTGCCTGATATTTATGATTGGTCTTTCAAACTACTTTCTTTCTCAACTACTCAAGATCTTTTGTTGTTTATAAATGGGAGATAGATAGAGAAAGATAGAGAGTAAGAAAAAGCGAGTGAGAGTCCGAGAGAAAGGAAGAGTAAGAGAGTGGGAAAGTGAGAGAGAAAGGAGAGAGAAACCAAGAGGGAGAATGTGGTGATAAAAAGCAGAAAGGAAGCAAAAGAAAGTAACAACCACACTCTTACCCGCTCGTAGAGCGGGGCACCTTTAGCTAGTTATATCAATAAAGCTGAAATGCGAAAAGTTTGTTTGTCTCATTTTCAGATTGGAACGATTTAAGGAGCACTAGATGGGGTCGGATTGGCTCCAAAATCTACAGGGACATGCAAAAAGAGGCGAGAAAGTGAGTGGACTTGGTTAGAAACCCCTATCTCAAAAGCTGTGGTTACTAGGGTAACAAACCTACACTTTGACAAGTGTTTGTCGTTTCTCTCTTTCGCATATCACCCTGTCTTCCTCGATATCTCTCTCGGAAATTTCCAGGAAATACCCTAATAATCGGATTTTTTAGGAAGTACCATAATCCCCGGAAGTTTCCAGGAGATACCACAATTCTCGGAACTTTCTAGGAAGTAATTTATCTAATCCTCGGAATTTTCCAGGAAGTACCATAATTCTCTGAACTTTCCAGGAAGTACCCTAATCCTTGGAACTTTCCGAGCAGTACCCCAATCCTTGGAACTTTGCAGGATGTAATTTTCCCTAATCCTCGGTAATTTCCAGGAAATACCCTAATACTCGGATTTCTCCAGGAAGTACCATAATCATCGGAACTTTCCAAGAGAAAGCCTAATCCTCGGAATTTTCCAGGAAGTACTATAATCCGCGGAACTTTCCAGGAAATACCATAATCTTTGGAACTCTGGCCGAAATAAGATTAAGATTAATGTTAAAAATATATAATGCTGAAGCAAAGTAACATCAAATATATAGTGTGTGTGTTTTTATTGGCTAAACTGGCAAAATGACCATTCCTAAATACAACAACATATTTTCGGCCATCTTGGAAACGTCTGAACCACTTGTACTCTTGTGTGTAGCACATACACTCCTCTCCATACACTTTCTGCAACTTTGTGTAGGCCTCTGAGCTGGTATCGCCATGACAACTTTCTCTGTCATGGTCAATGCGACGCTACACACCTTCCTTCCAGGCACTGATGTAAACAGTGGAAGTGAGCTAGATTAAAACTTAGTGCACATGCACAGCAGAGTTCAAGATCAATCCTTGCCAAATGGCTTCATTACTATGCCAACAGTCCGGATACTTATTGATCAGACCTTGTATACATATATTTACATATATAACAGTGCATATATATATGTATACACACACATAGATAGATAGATAAATAGATAGATAAATTAGTTACAGAACTCATTTGAATCTATACTTGTGTTCTTATATATATATATATGTATGTATGTATGCTTATGTGTACAGAGAGAGAAAGATAGATATCTCTCCCTTTCTCTCTTTGTCTAACTGTAAAGTATAATGTATTTTATATATCTATCTCTCTCTCTCTCTCTCTCTCTCTCTCTCTCTCTCTCTATATATATATATATATATATATATATATATATATATATATTATATATATATATATATATATGTGTGTGTGTTTAGAGAGAGAGAGAAAAAAAGCGAAACAGAGAGAGATAAATGCATATATATACACATGAAATACACACACATATATATATCCATTTTTCTTTTTACCAAAGCAATTTGGTTGCTCATCATTAAAGTTGCAACCTACACTTGCAAAGTGCAGCAGCTGTGTAGGGATAGCTATGAAAATGATAATGGGGGTGATGAGGAGGCAGGGTATGATGAGGACGAGGAGGAATGATGCTGTTGTTGATAATGTTGATGGTAATGCTAATACCTGCCTGTAGATGCTAATGCTATCTGCAGTCTTCTTTGAGAGTGCCAGATAATAATCTTGGGCAAGTTGTTGCTGCTGATAACAAGACTGCATTCAGGGCCTTGTAGAGATAAATTGGTGATACTGCTTTTGGTAGCAGTGATGGTATTGATGAGGATGCTAGTAAATAGTATTGGTGGGTGGCAGTGTTGGTTGTGGTGGTGATGATTTTGGTGGTGATAGTATTGTGGTGGTAGTGGTGATAATTACGAAATTTTCAAGTGTGGTAATGGTTGTTGTTGTTGTGGTGGGGGTGGGGGTGGTAGTGATGGTGGTGGCGGTGGTGGTGGTGGTGATGGTTGTGGTGATGGTGATTGTGATGATTGTGGTAGTGATTGTATTGTTGAAGTTGGTGGTGTTGGTGGGACAGGCAGGTGATGGTTATGATACAGTGACAGTTGTTGTGGTGATGGCTGAGGTGGCCATTTTTAATTCAGTAGTGTATGGCTTGAGGAAAATTTGGCTGCTATTTCTAGCAAGTTGAGTAACCGTGTAGTGACACCCTTAATGATGCAGGCAGTATTGATGTTGGTTAAGTTGGTAGTGTTGTGATGGTATTGGTGGTGGTACTGGTGGTGGTAGTGAAAATGGAATAGCAGTTTGATGATGATGATGGTATTTCGTAATAATGAAATCAAAAGTTCTGATATTGATGATAATAGTGATGGTGATGAAGGTAAGGTAATCATAGTGGTGATTAGTAAGTTGCCAGTGTTGGTAGTATTAGTAGGTTATATTGGTGAGGATGGTGGTGTTGATGGTCATTGTGTTAGTGGAGGTGGTGGTTGTAGTGACATTGGTGGTAGTACTGATGGTAAATTAGTGGTAGTCTTTTATTCTTTTCCTTGCTTCTGTCATTTGACTGTGGCCATGCTGGAGCACTGCCTTGACAGGTTATAGTTGAGCAAATTGACCCTAGGACCCTAAGTCTAGTACTTATTCTATCAATTACTTTTGCTGAACTGCTAAGTCATGGGGACATAAACACACTAACACCAGTTGTCAAGTGGTGATGGTGGGGAGACAGACATAGACACAAGACACTCACACACATCTGTGATGGGCTTCTTTCAGTTTCTGTCTACCAAATCCACTCATTAGACTCTCGTTGGCCTGAGGCTATTGTAAAAGACACCTGCCCAAGGTGCCATGCAGTGGGACTGAACCCAGAACTATGTGGTTGGAAAGCAAGCTTCTTACCACACAGCCACGCCCTTTTTTTTTTTTTGTTTTGCAGAGGTATTATGGTGGTACCATTGTTGTGGTAACGGCATGTTAAGGTGGCAGCAGAGGTGAGAGAAAAACAAGTTTATTGCTGGCAGTCTGATGATATTGGTAGTTGTGGTGGTGGTGGTGATATCAGTGGTATTGTTGTCTTTAGTTAACCCAGGTTGGCTCTGATTAAGAAGATGTATGATTTAAAAAAATCCAACTATGACCATCCCATTTTAGGACTACATTGTCTATTGTGTCCTTCCTATTTTAAGTCAGTAGTGTATGATTTGACAAAGATTTGGCTGCCATTCTTAGCAAGTTGAGTAACCATTGTTACTCAATGCACACAGTGATTGTGTTGATGGTAGTGGTGATACTAGAAGTGATGGTAATGAAGGCAGGCAAGGCAGAATGGTTTATTTTTACAACAGTGATGGTATTTTGGCAGTGGTAAAAGCAGTGGTGTGGTGTAGTGTGGATATGGTTAGAATTGTAAGAGTCAGAGAGGTGATGGTATGGTGATGATGTTGTAGTTATGGCTAGATGTTGCTGTTCTATAGCCCTAGATCAGTGCTGATCAAATTCATTGTCTAACCATCATGTCTAATTTTTCCAGATTCATTCTTCAATTTTCAAGACAGTAGGGTGTGAGGAGAAGGTTTGATTCCTCTTTCTAGTCAGTCAAGTGACCACACAGAGGTTTCCTCATTGGTTTGATGATTAGTCATAATTTAAGCAGGTGGACTACAGGTAATGTTTCATTGTTATTTTAGTTAGGTCTGATGAGGAAGGCTTATGATCAAAAATAATCCAGATGTAGTAATCTTGTCTTATTTTGTGTTTTTTTTTTCATACATAATGCATCTAGGACTCCATTACCAAACATACATTATTTCCATTTGACGGACATTTGTCCTCATCTTGTTTATTGTTAACATGTTTCACCTGATATACCCTCCAGCCTTCATCAGGTGTCTTTTCACCAGTGGAAAAATAAGCACACACTCTGATTTTATTATTCTTTTTCTTAACATACTACACAGTTGGTGATGTCTATTGACTATATTCCACTTTTTGGATAACTCCAACTTTTTCTAGTCTTTCGACTTCTAAGCTTATCTGTTCTAATGTTGTGAACAGTTCATTTTGGTTTAAATACCAGTATGGCATTTTCTTATATTTGAAACTTCAACTTTGTTTTGGTGCACAGACCTAATTCACCAAACAGAACTTCAGGAAAAATCTTAATTTTTTTTCAGTTCGTCTGATGACTTATTTCTGCTGGTGGAAAAACCGTTCACACTTTTACAGAAAAGATTTATAGGGAGGTCCAATAAGTTAAATAATTCCATCCAGTCTGTTCCAAATAATTTTGTCAGATTATTCAATACAAAAACTTTGGATTTCAAGGTTTTCCATGAAATGTAATGTCACTTAACATTTTGCCCTTAAAGTGTAATGTTTTTTCTGAAACACCACGTGTAATTTTCGAAGTCTCTTTTAATCTAGGTCTCCTGGGTTTTTTTTCCATGTATCTGTGTTAATTATTGAGATATCCCTACTCATATCCAATTGTAACTTTATGTTTGTATTATTAATTTTTACATACACGAATTCCCTTTGAGGCCAGTTCGTATTTCCTATCACTGATAACCTGTTTACATGATTTTTTTCTGTTGAGCCATTTTTCAGGTTTTGTTTTACAGTGTAATTTTTTTATGACCAATCTTACTACACTTGAAGCATTTTATATTTTTAAATGGACAGTTACTTTTAAAATGTAAACCATGACACCCATAACATGAATTTGTTCTTGACATTTTTTCTTTTTTTTTTCTTATCCATTACCAGTTGACATGCCCAAATATGAGAGCAATCTTTTTCTTCAGTTTTATCCGCATCATGTCTTAGATTTATAATCCTCTGGCATTCTTCTGCTGTGGCCTGTAGAGTTAATTTTTGGTCCTGTTCTAACTTTGTTGATATCTGGGAATGTGTATCTGCATCTTTGCTTGCAGTTAGCCCTTGAAAAAAAATTAGACATTTGAACATGTCCAAGGTTAATTCATTTAATTTGAGTTTTTCATGCTCTCTGTTAACAACCCCAGCATATGTGATGAAATCTTCATCATCTGTTTTGACCAAATTTAAAACATTATCAGCAAGTATTGAACAGGGAACCTCTTTCACCATTAGAGATCAGCACTTCTTTTTAAGGCTGTCCTCATCCATATGCATCATACCAGTGCAGTCATCTCTCTTGAACACCACATCTGATGCCTCTTATGCTTAACTTTTTTCTCTAGATGCTTACACTCTGCAGAACAAAGAACAGTTACAACGGCTCAGAGAAGCAACTTCTATGAAGCAGCTTTCAATTACGATCCAGCAGTTCATTATGCAGATGACACTAGAGTGCATACATTGGTACAATCACAACTGAGTGCATACATTGTAAAGCAAGGAAGTAGCCTCGAGAGACACCTGCACTATGTTGCAGTGGTGGAAAGGTTAAACTCCCTGCAATCTCCCAACTTCCAGAGCCATTGAAGAAACTGTTGTCATCAACTGCCCAAGATTCCAAGCACTTCCAAAACAAAATTATACAATGTTGCACTATAGATGACCAATTTGGAGCCACAAGAGATTTAACTGAGCCAGGATTCATGCAAACTTTCAAGATCCAAGGTCAGGTTTATCATCGGATTGGCTCTCTACTACCTCTGTCAAATGAATAACCAAAATTGGCCTCTCATTGTTGATAATATGTACCTGTTTTTTGGTTACGAAATAAGCTACGCAAAACGTGTTTTTGAATTACGTATATTTTATTTATATACATATATGAGTTGAAAACTTTCTTTTAACATTTCGCTTAACATCTATGTTCCATACTGCTGTGGTTTGGAGAGTTATTGATGTAGAAAGTTGGTGTCTCAGCTACTAGCAATTGAGACCTACATAATCTAGACAGCGCTTTTAAATTTCATTATTCTCTTTAACCTGAGCAATACTGGGTATTTCTGCTAGTATATATATATATATATATATATATAGGCACAGGAGTGGCTGTGTGGTAAGTAGCTTGCTTATTAACCTCATGGTTCTGAATTCAGTTCCATAGTGTGACACCTTGGCAAGTGTCTTTTACTATAGCCTTGAGCCGACCAAAGCTTTGTGAGTGGAACTGGTAGACAGAAGCTGAAAGCTCATCATATATATATATATTATATATATATATATATAGGCACAGGAGTGGCTGTGTGGTAAGTAGCTTGCTTATTAACCTCATGGTTCTGAATTCAGTTCCATAGTGTGACACCTTGGCAAGTGTCTTTTACTATAGCCTTGAGCCGACCAAAGCTTTGTGAGTGGAACTGGTAGACAGAAGCTGAAAGCTCATCATATATATATATATATATATATATATATATGTATGTATGTATGTATGTATGTATGTATACGTTTGTGTATCTGTGTTTGTCTCCCCACCATCACTTGACAACTGATGTTGGTGTATTTATGTCCGCGTAACTTAGTGGTTTGGCAAAAGAGATTAATAGAATAAGTCCTGGGATCAATTTATTTGACTTAAGGAGGAGGTCCAGCATGGCTGCAGTAAAATTACTGAAACAAATAAAATAATATCATCATCATCATCATCATTGTTTAATGTCCGCTTTCTATGTTGGCATGGGTTGGACTGTTTGACTGAGGACTGGCAAGCCAGGAGGTTGCACCAGGCTCCAATCTAATCTGGCAAGTTTCTACAGCTGGATGCCCTTTCTAACTCCAGTCACTCTGGGAGTGTAGTGGGTGCTTTTTATGTGTCACTGGCACAGTAGCTAGTCAGGCAGAGCTGGCTTCAACCTCGTTTGGATGGTGCTTTTTACATGCTATTAGCATGGGAGCCAGTCAGTGGGCACTGGTATCAACCACATTTGGACGGTATTTTTTACATGTCACCAGCATGGGGAGCCAGTCAGGTGGGACTGGCATCAACCCATGCTTGAATGGTGCTTCTCACTTTCTCAGTCACAGCATATCTCTAAAGGTCTCAGTCTCTTGTCATTGTCTCTGTGAGGCTCAATGTTTGAAGATCATGCTTCACCACTTTATCCCATTTCTTCCTGGGTCTACCTCTTCCACATGTTCCTTCCTCTGTTAGGGTGTGACACTTCTTTATACAGCTGTCCTCATGCATACGCATCACCTGGTCATACTAGCGCAGTTGTCTCTCTTACATACCACATCTGATGCTTCTTATGTCCAACTTTTCTCTCAGGATACTTACACTCTCACATTACACATCCAGCTGGTCATACTAGCTTCATTTCTTACAAGCCCACACATGTCTTCAGCAGTTATGGCCCATGTTTCACTGCTATGTAGCATGGCTGTTTGTACACATGAATCATGCAGTCTACCTTTCACTCATATATATATATATATATATATATATATATATATAGAGATAGACTAGCTGAAGGTGACCTGCTCTACGTGCGGGTAAGAGTGTGGTTGTTACTTTCTGTTGCTTCCTTTCAGCACGTAAAAAGCACTGTCCGAACGTGGCTGATTGCAGCGCTGCCTTGACTGGCTTCTGTGCTGGTGGCACATAAAAAGCACCAACCGATCATGGCTGCTGTCAGTGCCCCTGGCACCTGTGCCGGCAGCACGAAAAAAGCACCCGCTACGCTCACAGAGTGGTTGGTGCTAGGAAGGGCATCCACCTGTAGAAACACTGCCAGATCAGACTGGAGCCTGGTGCAGCCTCCTGGCTTCCCAGACCCTGGTCAAACTGTCCAACCCGTGCTAGCACGGAAAACGGACGTTAAACAATGATGATGATGATTCTCCCTCTTTGTTTCTCTCTCCTTTCTCTCTCACTTTCCTCACTCTCTTACTCTTCCTTTCTCTCGGACTCTCCCTCGCTTTCTCTTACTCTCTATCTTTATCTATCTCTCTCCCATTTATAAACAACAAAAGATCTTGAGTAAGTTGAGAAATAAAATATTATGAAAGATCAATCATAAATATCAGGCAGTGACAACGGAAAAGTCTGCTTCAAGGCAGACAGCAAAACACTAACATTTAAAAGGGACAGACGAACTTGCGAGCTGAATAAAAATAATAAAATATTGGAAACCAAAGTTTGAAGGGAGAGAATCTGAGTATAGTAGAGTCACCATGGCTGGCATTTCTTAATGACGGACAGCAACGTTTTGACAGCTTAACGGCTGGTGTAAAATTTTGAACTTGATGTAAAAGAAAATCCCTAAACACCAAGTTTTGAAGTGATTCTTTCTCACGACAGTAGACTCACCATGGCAAGCATTCAAAACTTCTTCATCGTGGACGGCAACACATTGACGATTAAAAGGCTGGCGCAAATTTTTTAGCTTGATGTAACAGATAATTCCTAAACACCCGCTCCTTTAAATTTTAATCCCCTTCCAGCCCCATTTAGACCCCTTTTCACATTTTGGTTAATATAACCCGATTTCATTTGGGTCTACTGGGGCCACATTTTATAAGATGAGGAATTTTGTCCTAGAGGTCAAGCCTTTCATTCGAGGAAAAAAAATAGTTGTCATGCAAACTTGCCAGCACTTTTAACATAGGTGTGCATATTTTCAGCTCAACCGACCACATAATGCACACATTATATATATATGTATATATGTGTGTTGGAGTCTCTCTCATACGTGAGCGTTGACGCTGAATTCGACTGGTAAGCAGGTAACCTTGTCTTTGTTGAAATAGTTGTGAGCTGCTGGAGTTATTTCTCTGACGGGTAATAGGAATTTCCATATCCTCCGAGGAAATGAACTGTTGACCCAGACAATTAGAATTAATTTTAATAAAAGCATCAATTTAAGAAAAAATAATAAAGTAGTAAAAAATGAAAATTTAGCACGAAAAATTTGCAGGGTTCTAAATAAATGTTAAAATGTAATAGATACGAAAAACCTACGTTATCACCAGAACACGAACGCTCGTTGGTGTGTTCTGTTTGTATTTGCTCCATCGGCGCGTTGACAGGCAGACAATAGAATGCAATGACGAGATTCATAATATTTGTTGTCATGATTGTGTGTTGGTGGTGGCGATGATAATCCTCTCTATGAATGCAGACAGATACATAAAAGAACGCCGTTTGATGAAGTGAATGCGATGGGAAGGTAGGAAATAGCGTGAGTGAGTGAGGAAGACAGATACATTAAAGAATGGGAGTGGACTTGTCAAAGTGGGTTTTTGGCCCTAGCAACGACACCTTTTAAGATAGGGATTTCTAACGTAGCCCACGGGCATCGTCACCTCATTTTACATGTCCCTGTAAATTTTGGAGTCAATCCGACGGGATGTAGTGGCCTTGAAAGCGATCCAAGCGGTCCAAACGCATTTCAGTTTTATATATAGATATATATATATGTATACATGGCAGGCTTCTTTCAGTTTTCATTTAGCAAACCCATACACAAAACATTGGTTGGTCTGGGACTATAATAGAATGCACTTGACCAAGGTGCTATGCAGTAAGACGAAACTTGAAACAATTTTGGTTTGAAACAAAGTTCCGAAGCACACAGCTACACCTTCTGGCTATAAATATATGTGAGTGTGTGTGTGTGTATGTGTGAGTGTGTGTAGACTAGTGAATGCTTGTGTTTACCGTTGAACAAAAGAAAATACACTACATATAAAGTAGAGTTAATATGCTTTATTAGACACAACAGCTTCTTGAATCATTACTCTGAGTTTTGCATTGTCGATTATTCAAGTGATATATGTATAAGTATATATTTACATGTGCATGTGTTATTGTATAAATATAACAGCTTCTCTATACACACAAACTCACACATACACACATGCACACACACACACACACACATACACTTACATGAACATAAAAATATTTGATTATTGTGTTGTCAGCAAAATCAATGTTGTTTAGTCTTTGGGTTTGGTGGTGCCACGTTTCTGGTACTAATGTCTTAATTCTCTCCACACTACCTTTTAAGTGTGGTTCACCTATATAGACAGTGGGGAAATAAAATTTCCTTTCTGCCTGATTATGAACAAAACATCAGTGGTGTTGACCATGTCAACAAACAAAATGGACAGCATGTTTATTTATGGTTTCACTTTCATTTCCCCCCCCCATACATAACCACGAGAGTGCCCGAGCCATAGTCGTTATGGGAGTGTATTAGTTCTGATTTCTATGTGTTTTGAGTATGTGTGTGTGTGTGTGTGTGTGTGTGTGTGTGTGAGAGAGAGAAAGAGATAATGAGAATTACAAACAACCTGTGCCTGAAGACCTCATGCAGCCATTTTGGTATCAAAAGGAATTTACTTGTCAGTGGGTGGAAGCAGAATGTCTAGTTACATTATATATATCATCATCATCATCATCATCATCATCATCATCATCATCACCATTGTCTTTTAGCATTCACTTTCCATGCTGGCATGGGTTGGACAGTCTGACTGAGAACTGGTAAGCTAGGAGGCTGCACCAGGCTCCAATCCGATTTTGCAAGGTTTCTACTGCAAGGTTTCAAACCACGAATAAAAGCAATTTCAAAGGGAATGAAAAAAAAAAATTTTGTAGTTACTCTCAGACTTGCGTTTCTGTATCAATGTGCGAATAAAATAATTTGCCATCTGTACTTCCTCAGTGAGGTCGCTAAAATTAATGCATATTTATGCAGCGAACACCACCGAAAACACACGTGCTGCATACTTTTACATTATAATTTTCAAATCCACCATAAAATTAATTACATTCGGCAGCAAATAATAATAAAAAATTAAAACTGCATACCAGAAAGGCTTTGAAATTATGAAAATTTCACTGGGAAAAGAAGGGTAGAAAATTTAGAAAAATGTTCATACCGGTGGCTAGCATGTGTAATAAAGTTAATAGACAACATATTTTCATATGTAATTGTGTATAAACAATTTCAGTATTTATACACAAAAGCATATGCATAGCTTTTTCTTCTTTGGTCACTAAACTTTGCTTGCAAAGACCTGTTGAGGCAAGTGAAATCAAATCCAAATCCAAATCAAAATCACTTGATGACTGGCATCTGTGCTAGTGGAGTGCAAAGACCACCATACGAGTGTGATTGTTGGCAGAGCGGCTATTCGAGTATGATTGTTACCAGCGTCGCCTTACTGGCACTCATGCCTGTGCTAGTAGGGTGCCAAGAACACCATCCGAGCGTGATCGTTGTGATTGTTGCCAGAGCAGCCAACTGGCTTCCGTACCTGTGGCACGTAAAAGGGCACCATTCGAGCATGATCATTACCAACGTCGCTTCACTGGCACCTGTGTCGGTGGCATGTGAAAAAAGATTTGAGCGAGGTCATTGCCAGTACCGCCTGATTGGCCCCCGTGCAGGTGGCACGTGAAAAGCACCCACTACACTCACAGAGTGGTTGGCGTTAGGAAGGGCATCCAGCTGTAGAAACTCTGCCTGATCAAGACTCGAGCCTGGTGCAGCCATCTGGTTGCCAGCCCTCAGTCAAAACCGTCCAACCCATGCTAGCATGGAAAACGGACGTTAAACAATGATGATGATGATGATGATGATGATGTGTGCGGGGGTTTGGGATGTGGTTAAAAAATTTTTTAAAATTTTCTTTCTTTCATAATTGCTGATTAAATAGCCCTATTGAATGAAATCATTGGAAGGTGATTTCCAAAGTTACCTTAGACATGATGGAATTATTCCATCTTGGCAAGTATCTATTGTGTCTGACAAATTTATTGAGTTTTCTGAGCTATTTTCAACCATATTAGAAAATTTTGATGAATGAAATGCTTCAGAATTAGCACAGGCAATGGATTTATTGCAATCCTAGAGGTTTTTCAGTTTAATTTTTTTTTTTGTGGTTTTTGAAACCATATTGAGTGGCTCAGAAAAGTTTGCTTGATATTTTGAAGTGTATTTGTGAGGTTGAAAACTCATTTGGGTTGAAAGTGTATGGAGGTGTAATCGTTTTATTAATCATGGCATGAGATTAGGCTGGCTGTGTATATTACTACAAACAGAGGCAAAACTTGTGAACATTTAACATTACATTTATTTTAGGGAAAGCTGAACATGAATACATTCATAAACCTTTGCATTCAGCATCATATCTTCAATTTGGATTTTAATGCTGTCGCCCTTTTTGGCAATTCTTCATGTACTGTTCTTCTAATCTCTACTGTTCATTCAATTCTCTGATTACCACCTCATTCTTGAGTTCTCCTCTTGTTATCCTATTTTACTACTACGTTTCCTTTTGTGTGTTTTCCAATTTCATTTGTATTTTCTTCCTCCACTTTGGTTCCTTCTTTTCTTCAACAGTCTTCTACTTGTACCCTATTGCATTAGCTGCAACATAAGCAGCAGCCGTTAGCTGGTTTGCTTCGTTAATGTTCTCCACTTTAACCAAGCTCAAAACACCATCTACTTTTGCTGTGACTCTCCTACTTTTCTCTGTCCATATAGCTTTACATTAGGTGGCATTTCATTGTTCACACCAAACATTTTACCTCACAGCATTTCTAGAATCACCTTCTCTCCATCATTCAAGACTTGGTTCATCAATAATGTCACTTCACCAGCTAAATCATCACCTCCACTATTCACTTTATCACCATTCTCACGCACACAGTCATTTCTTTCTTGTTTATTTTATTCGTCTCTTACTTCTTCATTTCCTTCTGCTACTGTTGTTTCACACTCTTCTTGTTCATCTTATAATCCTGTAATCCAATCACCTATATGAATTGTCCTTGCCTTTCTATCAGTCATCGGACGGAAACTTCAAAGACTCCTTTTCAGCCCATATTCTCTTCATTCATATTATGAAGCCTCTTTTATTTGGTCCATTTCTCAGCCAACATTTAATCACAATCTTGTTTACCTCTTTTTCTCATTTCATTTTGTCTCCCACTGCACATTTGACTTTGATCCTGATCCTGGGTTAATGGCTTGATGATCACCCACTGGAGCTTGATCAGACACTCCTTGTCTACTCTGCATGGCACCTTCACTGCTAACAGTTCCGGTCCTGTTAATACAGTTATTATTACTTCAATACATCACTCATTCTGAGGTAGCATTTATAAGGTTGTGCAATCGCCAGTATTTTTATCACGACACCATCACTAGGTGTGTTGCAAACCAAGGTTCAAACAGTCCATGCCTACCCTCATATACACTCTGTTTGATGGCTGAGTTCATCTGCCCTTTGATGAGTCTTGTTTTCCTTTCTGCAGGGTATCTAACTATCACTCACCTTGCCAAGCAATGCTTTGCGGGGTTTGCTGGTTTAGTTGCTGCTGACCTGACCATCAGTATGTTTATTTTAAACCTAATTACAACATACACACTCACCAACACTGGAAACTCACTAGACACTCCATCCAGACCAACACTATAAAACATGTACAAAATATGCTACTGAGGACCTCCTCCATCACTGCTTGCTTTTACACATTTAACTTCATTTTCATTATCAACATTATTGTTCTATTTGGGGATGGTCATATTTTTTACCAATTAACCACACTATAGTTAATTGGTAACCATTCCCAAATAGAACAATATTTGTTTCTCTGCATGATTTCACATCAGGAATCTTGCAAAACATATACATGAACATAATATTATTGTTATTATTCTAGTTATAATAATTATTATTACCAGCCTCACCACTACTACTACCACCATCTTTATTATATCTACTAACACTACCATTTTTTCTATCACTGTCACTACCAATTTCACCATTACTATCACTCACTATTTTGCCACAATCTTTATCAAGATTTCTGATACAGGTGGGAGAAGTGGATGGTCACATTGCAGAAATGACTAGCAAGTTTTCAATGTTGGAGATAGAAGTAAAACAAAATTGAAATATAAACCTATCATCTGAAATTTGATGAGAAAAAGAAAACAAATTAAAAATGTATTTATACAGTTATTCTACATGCAAACAATTTGTCTAACACTAGTGAGTAAGAAGTGAACAAATGATTTTGCCCAGTCCTTAAATTCATGCACATGATGCCATTAGTCCAAACTAGAATCATAGGGCCAATCAAGAGAGAAAAACAGTATCTGAATATCTAAATACATAGCACTGTTCTGAAGTGAGAACCAGCAAACTTTCCAACACTGATGAGAAACAAAAATTGTATGCATAAAATTATAATTATTACTTCTGTTGCTGCTGCTGCTGCTACTGCTGCTACTACTACTACTACTACTACTACTACTACTACTACTACTACTGCTACTGCTACTACTGCTACTACTACTACTACTGCCACTGCTACTACTACTTTCATTTCACTTTTGGAGTTCTCGATTTCACTTTCTCTGGCTAATTCTGTAAGAGTGGCCACCAACCTGTTGACGAAGGTCTTACTGGGTCTCTTTCCACAATATTTAACACCCAATTCCCAATCTCAAAATCCTCGCTGTCCCCAATAAAGCCGGTTTTCTGGACATGTTCTACTCTCACTTCAATCCCAATTTCTCAAACCTCATTGTTGATGCTTCCATTATTATTATTATTGTTGTTGTTGTTATTATTATTGTTGTTGTTATTATTATTGTTGTTGTTGTTATTATTCACTGCGGTGTGAAGGCGCATGGCTCAGTGATTAGAGTGTTGAGCTTACGATCATGAGGTTGTGAGTTCAATTCCCGGAGCATGCTGCGTGTTGTGCTTTTGAGCAAGACACTTTATTTTACCAATTAACCACATGCACTATAGTTAATTGGTAAAAAATATGACCATTCCCAAATATAACGCATTTTGTTTTCTTGGTGATCTTGGACAATTATATCCAGCCTGTTGGCCTTAATTTCTTTATCTGTGTGTATTGGCATATCCCAGAATATGGCTGCTTTCTCGTTTTCTGTGACCTTTTCTGGCTTGTGCCTATAGCATCTTTTTGCTGTTGTCATTCCACAGTGTTGGCATAGCTTCCAGTGTATATAGGTCCCAACTCTGTCGTGTCTGTGAATATATTCCTTCTTAGCCAGGACTGGGCAGCCAGAGACAATATGATTTATTGTTTCTTCTCCATCTCCACATATTCTGCAGTTACTTGTTATATTTTTTTTTTCATTACATGTTTTTGGTAATTTCTGGTATGAAAGCTTTGATCTTGTGCTGCAATTAAAAATCCTTCAGTCCCCATTATTATTGTTGTTGTTGTTGCTGCTGCTGCTGCTTGTTTGCTTGTTTGTTTGTTTATTCATTTTGGCAATATTTAAAAGTTTTCAGCTTTGCTAACAATTTGGTATCCAATAATAAAAACTCACCCTGTGAGAAACAAGAGTTGCTGTAGACAAAGCAACTTAGAAGCTCTAACCTTGAGATTTATCGATCAGTGTTGCAAAAGCATAGCCTGAATAGGAAACCTAAATCACTTAAATTTAATAAGACAGTCACTTGGCATTAGTGGAATATTTGGAAAGGAAACATATTCTATTTGGTACTTTCCTTGTTGGAACAGTAACATCTATTATCTATTATGCATAATAGCATTGGTGTCTTTGCAACTAAATAAATTACATAGAACAAATTTAGGAGCATCAAGATTTCACAACTATATAATAAATAGAAATGCCAATTTTCAGTTTTAGTATTTGATGTTGGCTCATCAGAAGAATTTGAAGGGTTTACAAATTTAGTGGAATAACCTACTGTTGTTTCCTTCACATTGTGGTACAAATGCTGTTTTCAAAAGATTTATGTTCAAATTCTTGCCCAGTAATTTAATATTTCAAATCTGATATTCTTGACAGTGGTACCCTATCAGTTGAGTCAGTAGAGGTATCAAATTGCTTTTCATTAATCATTACAATCTTTTAAGCCTTGGGTTGAAATCTCTGATTAACGGCATTCCGACCATGACCATCTGATTGATTTAGAACTCTCTTGAACTATGTTATTTAATGAAGTTCTGCATTCTGTTCCACAGTATAGCAGTTTAAGCAAGTCTTTGGGCAAGCATGGAATTTCGTAAACAAACTATTCAGATGATCATTATATATATAAATCTACCCATGCCCTCTATTACAACCTCACTCAGTTGTAGGAGTTTCTTCTTTTCCTTTGTCTTGCAAGTTACTTGGCAACTTCATGAGTGCAGATGCCATGAGAAAGCTCTCAGTACCCTTTGTAAAATGGTTGGTGTTAGAAAGGGCATCCAGCTGTACAAACCATGCCAAAGCAGATTTTGGTGCTTGGTGTAGCCCTCTGGTTTGTTGGATCCTGTCCAACTGTCCAACTCACTCCAGCTAATTCTTATTGGGATTCATGATTCAGCAGCCTCATTATTGTAATGTCTACTTTTCCATGAAGGTGCTTGTTGCAGTGGTTATAATATTGGACCCACAAACGTGGGGTAGTGAGTTTGATTCCTGGACTGGACTGTGTTGTGTTCTTGAGCAAGAAACTTTATTTCCTGTTGCTCCAGTTTACTCAACTTTAGAGGCAAAGTTTCAAATGAAAGAAAATGCTATACCGGTTTTTATGAGGAGTTATGTTTACTGGCCAAAAATGGATCTAGATATTGAGAAGTTGTTAAAATCCTGCAGAGATTGTACCCTTGCAGCAAAAATCACCACCTATAAAATTTCAGCCTTGGTCCAAGACCCATATTCCATGGTCCAGGCTATACATAGACTTCACAGAACTGTCGAACTGATCGTATTATCTAATAGTGGTAGATAGCATTTGAAAATGGCCAGAAATGTGTAAATTATAGAAAACCAACATCCACAGTAACATGAACGTTTTGCTAGGTATGGTGTCCTAGATACCATAGTATGGTACACAATTCATGGTGAATGAATTTAAGAATTTTTTCAAGATGTGGATACATTTAATAGAGCATTAAAGAAATCAAGAAATGAGCTAGTTGATGATGCAGCATTGACACAATTCTTGAGGGTTTATGAACCCAAACCCAAACACTTTTTCAGGCAAGTCACCAGCGGAATTAATGTTTGCTTGAAAAATAAAGTCAATTTTCAACAAGCTCTTACCAGTAAGAAAAAAAAAACAAGGATAACACTAAATATACAACAAAGCATTTTAATATTGGTGACAATGTGTTTTTCAAAATATATAGAAATGGAAGACAAGGTTAGGAAGACAGAGTAGTAACAAAAACAATAGGCAAAGTGACATAAAAGAGGTGAAAAATGGGAACACAAAAGACATTCAAACCAGTTAAAAAATAGATAGATGGAAGAAAGAAGAGATACCCATGGAAGTGTTCTAT
Organism: Octopus sinensis; assembly: GCF_006345805.1. NCBI lineage: Eukaryota > Metazoa > Mollusca > Cephalopoda > Octopoda > Octopodidae > Octopus > Octopus sinensis. The sequence goes on along the minus strand of NC_043018.1, from coordinate 11,565,707 downwards.
GACACCTTTGATGTTATAATGCCACAAGAAATCAAACCTAGGCATAGCAGTACAAGAAAGAGGAAACAAACAGAACTGTTGGAAGTAGTGCCTAAACAGAAGAAATATTAAACTTTCCTAGGAGGAAAATCTCAAAATGGGAGATGTGATGAAAAAAAAATTATATTTACTTCCAACAGAAGTAAATCTCAAAGGGGGGAGATGTTGTGGCAAAAGTCTTTGACACTCCTGGGGGATTGGAAGAATGGAGAAGCATAACTCTTATAAAGAGTAGTGTATTGGTTGAGGCCAGGAAGTTGATTGGAGTTGTTTTGAGAGGGCGTTTTGTACTCTTGCATAGTATGTCATGTGAACACATTGATTTTACCTCCGTATCTTTTAATTATATATTCAATGTGTGTCAAGGATATAAAAGTTTATTATGCTTGAAGATGTATGCAGGCTTGCAATATATCCTGTGCATACATTTTAGTAATGGTGATGTAGCACCTATCAACAGATATGTAGTGCTTGCTATTAAATGGTGTTTTACTATAAGCACCAAGCATTCCGTTATAAGTACCAAGCATTCAATCTATAGAGCAGGCTACAGTAAAGTAACCACACAGTTTTGTAACAGAGTTATTTCCACATACAGGATAATACAGTACCTTGACCCACCAATGTTGTCCTGTTGTTCATAAAATACTAGGGTCGACTTTTTTACGTGGTCTATGGAAAATACCCAATTTTTTGGCCCAAATTAGAGGTCAACTTTTACATGAGACTGACTATTACTCAAGTATATATGGTAATTGTTTTCTGAATCACTTTAACCTGCACTAGACTTGTTCACACCATTACTTATAGAAGTGATTGCCAATTCACAAGCACTCTTAGATGGACTTGTATATTTCTTTTTAAAAAACACGTCTAGAGTTGTTTGCTGAGAAGAAGCTTCTTTTCACTCTCTATAAATTTCTTGGTAACATGCAGAAGCTATTGTTATGGTAGTAGAAACTTTTGCACTTTGTTCAAAATTTGGATCTTGTGTTTGAAAAATAAAACTCGTAAACAGCAGATGGGGGATGTGTGTCTTGTAAAGTGGGTCCTTGTAAAGTGAGGTATTACTGTATAATATTGAACAGTGGATCCCAGTAACAGTATCAGTTTTCTGAAGTCTAAGAGGACCATCTTCTAAATAGTTTCTGTCTATCTAGTTCCACTTAAACAATATTAGTTAATCTGAGGTTATGGTAGAAGATGCTTGCCCAAACACTTCCCTCAGGAGCCATGATATAGGATCGAACGTGCAAACATATTAATCCTTTTCTTACCATATTTCTGCTGCAATACACTATTTTTACTTCAATTAATTCAGAAAATAATAAACAATTTAGTAAAATGACTTAGTTATTATTAAGCTGGTTTTTTGGAACATAAAGTAGCGCAAACTTTTGATGGAAGATTTTAATTTAGATCACTTTAACACAAGAAGCTTGTATCATAGGCTCATGGAGACCTCAGGTGAGTTAGTACCAAAAGGGTTATGTAAGATAGTCCAAAATAACTCTAAACCAACTGGGAAGTCACTGCTGGAATGCCTTTGATTGTAGCTCTGCTCAGTCAGAGCTGGTCAGACTCTAAACAACAGTTGAATCTGTTGATAGAACATTGTAATCTTGATTTAGACATTCTGGGAATTTTTCATCTGTATTTATGTCTTTCTTATTGTGAAAATATTATGGAATAGATGGAGTTAAGAATTTAAAAAAGAAAATGGTTCCTGAAGTATAAAATCTAGATTTATAGAATGGTATTTCTCTTGTGGTTAAAAGAGACACCTCACTTTTAGCAAGTTACAGGTATCAACAACCTACTTAAGCAATCATTTCTTTCAGATATTGAAATTTTTCACTGTTCATCAGGAATATCATGTAATCCTTTTACATGACCTCTTATGCAATGTTTATGGTTTGTAGAATTGATATGTCAGGTTTGGTTAAGAATGGCCAAGAAAGTTGGGAGATATTCATGGATAAACAGATACATACACAAATTTTCACACACACACACCACACACACACTCACACACACATTATATACTAATGGACAAACAGATATACTTACACATTTTGATAGAAGAGCAGAGGCAGACAAACACACAATATATGTATGTATTTTGACACAGTCACACATATTATATAGTAATGGACAAATGTATACCTACACATTCTGAAACGTACATAATATACTGATGGAGAGAGATATACATTCGCATTTTGACACATACATTATAAAGTAACGAATAGATATACATACACATTTTGACAGAAGCATGGGCACACACACATATATAATATACTAATGCACCAACATATACAGGTACATATTTTGACATAGGTAAACACACAGGTACACACGCACACGCACACATGTAAACAGATAAGCATACACATCTTGATAGAAACACAGACACAGGCAAAGCCACACCCACAGTGTAGTGCAATCATCATGCATCAACTCCATGCTCATACAACCTAACCAACCTAGAGATATTCATGATGCAAATACAATGTCTTTCTCAGTGAATACATGTTTGTCAGTTGGTCAGTATATGCAGGAATGTGTGTGTAAATTCATGTGTTTATACTCTGAAATCTATGTTAAAGGTACATTACTTCACAAATGCATGTACACGTGTACACACATATATAGACACCATATATATACTCACATATATCACACAAGTGTAGTTTCACTACCTAAGCATCAAGAAGCATCCATAAATATTCTCATTGCACGTGTACATTTGTGTTGGAGTGCATGTGTAGATTTCCAGTGTGCGTATGTTTAAATGCATTAATGCATACTGTTATCTACGCATAGCAATTTTATATGGTTTCTCAGCCTAACTAGCTGTAAACATAATATATAAATACAGTATGTGTCTGTTTGTATAGTAAAAATCAATACACATAAATGCTGTGTGTGTCTTCATTTGTTACTGTGTCTGTATGGGGGGGGAGAGTGCATGTATATATATGCATGTTTATATGTGTATATATGTATTTATATATATATATGTACATAAATGTATATATATATATAATACATATGTGTGTATGTATGTATATATGTATACATATATACATGTGTATATATGTGTGTGTGTGTATATATATATATATATATATATATACACACACACGTGTATATGTACATATGTGTGTGTATATATGTATATGTGTGTATATATATATATATATATATACATATATATGTACATATGTGTGTGTGTGTATATATATATATATCTAATGTAGGATAAAATTTTTTCGAAAAAATTTTATCAATGGCCGGCTTATTAAAAAATACCTTTAAAGGTTAAAATTATAAGACAATTCATAAATAAGGAAAACGAAAAAATTTCTAATGCCAAATATGCCGAAAAAATTGGACATATTGTCCATTAACCATATAATTTTTTCACAATACGCACGCTACTAGAAAAAAGGTGGACAGAAATTTCTAAAAAATTCCATTATTACCATAACGGACCGATTTCAGGGTTAGCTTATAACAGCCCTCCCTTCGTCAGTGATACATGTGGCAAAAGAAATAAATGAGATACTTACTCATACCCATGGAAGAAGCAAACACTAAGTCATGAGCACAATTAAGTACCCCAAATACATCCAAAATAGAAATAATCTAGCCCATTTGAGACACGTGCGATTTGAACTGATGCTCTCACAGAGTGAAAGAGTCCGGAAGTGAACGCTTAAATTTATATCTAATGTAGGATAAAATTTTTTCGAAAAAAATTTCTTTTCCCCAAAAATTTTTATCAATGGCCGGCATATTAAAACATACTTTTAAAGGTTAAAATTATAAACAATTCATAAATAAGAGCTGTATATATATATATATATATAATATATATATATATATATATATAAATTAATTAGAGACAAAACCACTATTATATATATATTACACACATACTCACATAACATTCATCAGACACACTGCCACCCAGACTACACACAGACACACTCACACATCCACACACATACATACTTACGCGCACACTCGCAGGCGCGCGCACACACGCGCTTGCGCCGGTCGCGCGCACGCATACGCGCCGCATGCACCTCGCTCTTGGACCCGACGAGACCTCCCGCCCGTTCCTGGGACCGTCGCTGTCGTTGGGTTTCCACGCCCGTCTCCGCGGGACCACTCTTCCATCTTCCCCTCAGCTGGAGTCCTTTTTCCTTAAACCCCCCCCTTTTTCGTTACACACACGCGCACACATATACACACATTGCTTAAATATATACATTACTCTTACACACATTCAATCTACTCGCCATTAATACTACTACGACACTGGACACACACACACACACACGACTCATCAGCACACGCTGGCACGCTACATACGCCCCCACCCCTTCCCCTCCCTCCCTTCCTCCTTCCTTCTTTTTTTACTACTGACCTTTGTCTGCTATGCTGACCACCATCTCGCCCTACCTCACACGCCTACACACAGACGCACACACTAACACATACATTATTTTTTTTTGTTTTTTTATCTCGCCTCACACACACACATACACACACGCACACGCACACACTCACACATACACACACATCTGCTGTTACCAACCTTGTCTCCACTCTTTTGCCTTTAAAAACACCACTTTGCTCTTGTTATCGTAAACATCCGCCTTTCACCATGTGTAACTCGTAAACACAAGTCGTTTTTTTTTTTTCTATCCCTGTTGCCCGCTCGGATCTTCTTTCCTCTCTCTTCCTTCTTTATGTTTCCGACGAAGAGCTCCGCTCGAAACGTCATACCTCCCTGCTTCCATTTCCTGAGCGCCTATTAATAATAATACTGTAATTGTTCCATTGTTGTTGTGTTTTTTTTTGTTTCCCGTTTGGATTAAAATTATATATATATATATATATATATTATATAATATATATATATATATATTATATTATATATATATATATATATATATATATATACATATATATATATATATATATATATATATATATTATATATATATATATATATATATATATACACATATATATATATATACACATATATATGTACATATGTATATATATATATATATAGTATATATATTATATATATATATATATATGTATGTATATATATATATATATATGTATGTATATATATATATATATATATATGTGTATTATATATATATATATATATATATATATATATATACAAACACACCACACACCCACAAGGTTTGATTACTAAGTATCCGAACTGTTGCCATAGAGTGAGTCTGCTTGGCAAAGACTGACCTTGAACTCTTCTGTGTACGCACACTAAGTTTTAACATTCTAGCTCACGTCTGCTGTTTACGGCAATGCTTGGAAGGAAGGTGTGTAGCATGTGATTGTCACATTGATAGATAAAGTCGTCATGGCAATACCTGCTAGAGGCCTGTGCAAAGTTGCAGAAAGTGTATGGAGAGGAGTGTATGAGTCACACACAAGTGTACGAAGGGTTCAGACATCTCCAATATTGATGAATGCCCTGGGAGACCCACAACCAGCAGAACTGAGAAAACCATTGCAGATGTGTGTGCAGCTGTGAGAGGAAATCATCAAATCATCATTTGTGAGTTATCACGGGACGTGCAGCTTACTTACGGTTCAGTTCAGTCCATTATCACTGAAGATTTGGGTATGAGATGCATGTGTCTGCTAAGTTTGTGCCAAAACTGCTTTCAGCTGACCAAAAGGACACTTGGGTTTCAATTGCACAAGATCTTTTTGATTGTGTCAAGAATGATGAAAATACCACCACCACTGCAACTACAACTACCATCACCACTATCAGTCTCTGTGCAGTCGTTCAGCCTGCTAGAAATAGCAACCAGATTCCTCCCAAACCACACTTTACCATCTCAAAAAAAAGTACACATTGGCCAGTGTAATCCATGATACACAAAAAGACAGGATGGCCACAGTTGGAATTCATTTGATTCTAGATATTCTCAGTTAGATTGACCTGAAGCTAAACCGCAATAATATCACCATAGCAATGATTATTAAATACAACAAAATGGCTACAGCTTATATTGCTCTTTCAGTTGTTATTGTTGTAGTACTTTGTTGTTGCTGTCGCCTATACCTGCTGGCTGTTTGCAATTGTATTACTATTCCAGGGTTATCAAGGGAATGAAGACTGCTTCCGTCTCCAGATATATACTCAGTGCCAGTACCAAGCTTCGACTTTTCCTTGTCCAGTTTATTATTTGTCTTACACAATTACCTCTCATATAAAATGTTACACAATTACCATTATAGACTCTGTGTTCACTGGGTAATTACTGAACTTCGCCAAGCTAACGACTGTGGTTTCATACAGACTTCTGCAGATATAAAATCAAAATATACCTGTATGCACATATGCATGTGCATATATGCTTAGATATATTATGTGTGTGCATTTCATCTGTCTCTTGCTCTCTCTCCCATTTCATGCATTTATATGTATAGTTTTATGTATGTGTGTATATGTGTGTGTGTGTGTGTGTATATGTATTTATATATGTATATTTATACATATATATGTATGCTGAAGTATTGAAGGCCAGTCTCAAGATGCTGAGCCTTAGGTAAAAGATGACAAAGGGCCAAGATACCCAGCACATTACTGTACTCAAGAAGACCCATCACTGCAGCAGATTTGACGTCTGAAGACCACCTTCGTAATGTTTGTCCATGAGGAACTCTACTCCACCCTCACCTCCATCCTCTCTGCTCCATCAACCATTTCCCTTCACAGTTCATCCCCTGACACCCATCACTCCTCTATCACCTGAGAGCAGAATAGGCACATACTACATCCCCTTGCTTTCTCAGTTACCTTTCTTCCTCCGCCCTGAACCTTTTCCATTTCCCTCACCTACAGTCTCTAGCAGCCACTTCCTTTCTATGCCATCTCTCCCCTCATCTTCAGTACCCTTATATATCTACTGCAACCCACTCCCAAGCCTCTCCTACATTTGTCTCTCCTTTATTTGCTACAGTCACTCCTATCCTGCCCATCCACCCAGTTCAAACCTCTGTAACACCTCACTTATTCTCCTCCTGCCACTGCATGTCCTCACATGTCTTCTCCACCATCTCGGTCACTACTGCTCTCTTTCTCTTCCTGATTTACTCTCTCTCTCTTTATCTTGCTTTCTAACTTACTCTCTTGCAAAGTACTTGGTGACCCTGCTCGTGATGGTGCCACATAAAAAGCACCGGTGCTAGTGCCATCTAAAAAAAGTATTCAGTACAATCTGTAAAAGTGGTTGGCATTAGGAAGGGCATCGAGCTGTAGAGACCATGCCAAAGCAGACACTGGGGCCTTGTGTGGCTCCCAGCCCTGTTAGCTCCTGTCAAACCATCCAATCTATGCCAGCCTAGAAAACAGATGTGAAATAATATTAATGAGGGTGGTGATTGATGGTGGTGGTGTGTACATGCATGTGTGTGTGTATGTGTGTGTGTGTGACCTTGTGTGTATCGCGTATCGTATTGCTTGTAGACAAAAGGGTTCTCATGTTTGGCTTGTTACTATGGAAATAGGCATAAATGTGCCTGTGGCTTACAATTGGCTAAAATTACCCAAAATTTGCAAACTTTAAAAGCTATTCTTTATTGTTTTATGGTGAAAATGAATTTCATGTCAATGATTAGCATACAAAACTACATCAGTACACCAAATATGATATCATTTGGAACAGAAATTGAAGAAATTGCAAAGTGGCAGCTAAACAGAAAATATCCTATCAACAACAACAACAACAACAAAAGACCCCACTACATTGGTTAATGTTTGAGATAGAAATTATAGTATGGTAACAGCAAGAATGCTTTTTTCCTAGCTTTGCATTATTAGAAATGACCTGCAGCTAAGCAAGGACAACAACAGCAAATATATTTAAATTCATCTCCAGTCGCCATCATAATCATTGTTACCCCCCTCCTGCTCCTCCTCTCTCTCTCTCTCTCTCACCAAACCTCCAGTCAATCACACAGTTTCCAGTTATGTAAGTAAACTCACAAACTATTGGTCATCCTGGGGTTGCAAAGCAAATATCTTAACTACACATCTTTGCGTCCATCCTGTATTCAAGCTAAGCATCGACCTGACTATTCTCATCAGACTCAGAGGGCCTGTGAAGGTTATGGGGACAACTCTTTTTCCTTCACAAAAACACAACAACAACAACAACAGTAATTTTTGTAAGTCAAAGATTACACATGCAACCACACACCATAGTCAACTCATTTGTGTTCAGTTACTGGGAGTATTTCTGTTTCACTGCTATACAATTGTCACACTTCACTAGAGATTCTAAGTGCATTCACTCCCTTTGTGTGTGTGTGTGTGTATGAGAGAGAGAGAGAGAGAGAGAGAAAGAGAGAGAGAGGAAAGAGAATTTTTGGCAAGTGGCCAAGCAGTGGCAGAAGCTATCGGAAGAAAACTTGAACTGTTCTTAGAAGAAGAAATGTTTTGAGCATGTACATACGTGTGTGTGTGTGTGCATGCACGCGTGTGTGTGTTTGTGCAGATATATACATGTATATATTTGTGCTTGCATACACTTTTGGCTGCATGTTATGTGTCTGTGTGCTTATGTATGTATTTCTGTTTGTGTGCATGAGTCTATGTGTGTTTGTGTGTGTGTGTGTGAAGAATGGAGAACAAATGTGTGAGCGAGGGAGAGAGAGAGAGAGGGAGAGGGAGACAGAGAGATGGGGAGAATGAGTGAAACAGAGAGAGGGGAGAATGAGAGAGATAGAAAGAGAAATAATTTGAGGAAAGGTTTTGGGAAATCTTCATTTGCCTGTTAACATGACAAAACTGAAACCCTCATCAACAGTTGGTATATATTCTATTCCAAGGATTATCCTTCCTCATTCCTCCCATATTATGTATGTATGTACATACGTGTATGTATGCGTGTTTGTATGTATTTATGTATGTATGCGTGTTTGTATGTATGTATGTACGTACGTGTATGTATGCATGTTTGTATGTATGTGTGTTAGTTAATAGTGACAGAAGCAGTCTTTGTAATGAATATTAATTAACCACATCCAGCCTAACTTTGACGTCTTGTTTATATTGCCATATTCTGCAGTAAACGACCAGAGAAATCCTCTTGTGTGAGACAATAAATGCTAAAAAGCATAGATTTTATTGGTTGATGAAATTTCATCAGCACGAACGGATGGCCACTGATGTATCATGTGATTTCACAGTAAATTGCAGATGGTCAGCAGCCAGCAACTAAACACCAAAGGCCAGACTCAAAAATCTGTCAAACCAATACAATTTAACACTGACCAAACGGTCAGCTAAATGTCATGAATCGCTGGCTAACGTATAAACAGCCGACCAGTTTTTTGCGACATCACTGGTTATTTAGCCAGTGTTAAGCTATAACGATTGACTGGTTTTTCAATCTGACATTTGGTGTTTGGGTGCCTGTTACTCATGCTTCACAATTTAAGGTGAAATCCCATGATACAACAATGCCATCCATTGGTGCTGAGGACATTTTTGTCAAACAACAACATAGTCATTGGCTTTTTTAGCTTTTGTCATCTGCCTGAAATGACTTCTCTGAACATTCATCACAATCTACAGTGTTATAAACAACACATACAAGTTAAGCTGGATATATTAATTGATTTATGTATGTGTGTGTATATATATATATATATACTCTTTTACTCTTTTGTTTCAGTCATTTGACTGCGGCCATGCTGGAGACCCGCCTTTTAGTCGAGCAAATTGACCCCAGGACTTATTCTTTGTAAGCCTAGTACTTATTCTATCGATCTCTTATGCCGAACTGCTAAGTTATGGGGACGTAAACACACCAGCATCGGTTGTCAAGCGATATTGGGGGGACAAATACACACACATACATATATACAACGGGCTTCTTTCAGTTTCTGTCTACCAAATCCACTCACAAAGCTTTGGTCGGCCCAAGGCTATAGTAGAAGACACTTGCCCAAAGTGCCACGCAGTGGGACTGAACCCGGAACCATGTGGTTGGTAAGCAAGCCACTTACCACACAGCCATTCCTGTGCCTATATATATAAATATATATAAGGCACCATCATCCATGCAGAAACATTTCTCTCCTATTACATCATAGTTTTCTACAAGACAGTGTGTGAGAGAAAACCATGATGTCATAGGAGAGAAATGTATCTGCATGAATGATGGTACCCTTGCGTTTAATGATTCTACAAAGAAAGAGGCTTGGAGATGCCATTATAAAAGACTGCTGAATGTGGAGAATGAATGGGAGGAGGAGAGTCTGCCAAAGGCTGACCCAATTGAGGGATCAGCTACCTGAATTGATAAAGCAATTAAGGGTATGAAGACAGGGAAAGCACCTGGTCCATCAGGAATCACTGCTGAGATGCTTAAAATATCAGGTGGTGTGGGTTATGGTCTTGTCACCTGCATCATAAATCAGGTAGTTCATGAAGGAGTTATACCTTATGACTGGTGTAGAAGCACCACAGTCAACTGCTACAAAGGTGAAGGTGATGTCTTAGAAAGAAATAATTACTGAGGCAACAAATTGTTGGATCAGGTGATGAAAGTTACAGAGAAGGTCATAGCCCAACTAGTTAGGGAGTGAGTTAGCCTAGATGAGATGTAGTTTGGTTTTGTGCCAGGCAGAAGCACCACTCATGCTATATTTCTGGTTAGGTAATTGCAGGAGAAATATCTAGCCAAAGATAAACTTCTGTACTTGGCTTTTGTTGACTTGGAGAAAGCCTTTGACAGGGTCCCTTATCTCATGGTCAGTATGGAAACTGGGGATAGACGAGTGGTTGGTAAGAGCTGTACAAGCCCTGTACAGGGATGCTGTCAGTAAGGTGAGGGTTGGCAATGAGTATAGTGAAGAATTCAGAGTAGAAGTAAGGGTTCACCAAGGTCCAGTCCTCAGTCCCCTCTTATTCATTATAGTCCTCCAGGCAATAACAGACAAATTCAAGACAGGCTGCCCCTGAGAGCTCCTCTATGCTGATGACGTTGCCCTCATCCTGCACCTCCTATGCAAATTCTCTCTCTACCTCGTTTTTACTCTCTCTCTCTCTCCATATGAGGAAAAGCATGACCAGAGCAATCAGCCACCCAATGTTTATATCAGCTAATATTAATCACATAAATATAATTAAGTCTTAACCTCAGCAGGGGACTGTTTCAGCTTGAGTTGCACTTGCTATTGCAAACAGCAAATACTAAATTTCCTGGTGTCAACAAAACTTTGTCAGGCTGCAATTAATTAAAGGCACACATAACCGCGAGGATTAAAATAATTTTAGATAATTTTCATTATTTTAACCATTACAGCTTAGTGTACCTTTAATTACTTTATATAGATAATCAAACAGTAGGCATGGTTGTGTAACCATAGAGTTATGTACATATAATTATATATGTAGATAGTTCCTAAACTTATAGTTTCAGGTTCAATCTGGAACAGGTGTCGTGTATTATAATCCCAGACTGACCAAAGCTTTGTAAATGAATTTGGTAAATGAAATCTAAAAAGAAGCCTGTTATGTATACATACATAGACACACACATACATACACAGATACATACATACACACATACATACATACACACATACATACACACATACACACACATACATACATACACACATACATACACATACATACATACATACATACATACACACATACACACACATACATACATACACACATACATACATACACATACATACATACACACATACACACACACACATACATACATACACACATACATACATACACACATACATACATACATACATACATACACACATACACACACATACATACATACACACATACATACATACACACATACATACATACACACATACACACACATACATACATACACACATACATACACACACATACATACACACACACACACATACATACATACACACACACACACACACACACACACACACACACACACACACACACCACACATAGATATGCACACAGATATATCTGTATGTTTGTGATTTTCTCCTTGTCTTGATATTGTGTGATTGTTGTACGTGAGTGGTCAGCATACAACTAGCACCATTTGTTTCCAGTCTTCTGCAAAAACATGCCTGGCCAGGGGGTGGGTGGGGGCGAAACATTACTTTGCTTGGAAACAGGTGAAGGTTGGTGGTAGGAAGGGCATCCAGTTGTAGAAAATCCGCTTCAACTCAAATGTATCTGATCCATGCAAATATGGGAAAATGGATGATGAAATGATAATGACAATGATGACAATGATGGCAGTGATAATGATGACGATGATGATGATGATGACAACGACAATGATGATGACGATGACAATGATATTGGGCTAGAACAAAGTTCTGACTACAGAGACTGAAGTACTGTGAAGTGTTTCGTAGCCCAAGCCTAGCTCCTTTCTTGCAGTAGAGTCTAAGCTCACGTGTCAGCATATACTGCACTCAGCCACTGCATTTGTACTAACATATATCGATTGAATGTCTATAATTCAGAGTCTGGTATAAAAATTGTCCATTGAAGTGGATGCTGTACAAGCATTAACCACATGCATCTTAACAAGAATAGATCAAAGTCTGCAATGCAAGGATTCCATAACAATTGTAAATCCTCTTTGCTGCAGCTAAACTATTCATAGCAAGATGCAGGGTACCAATATACTGTTGCAGGCTATAATACATTTAGAAATTCTTGTGTTACTGTTGGAGGATTTAAGCTCACTACTAGAAACCAACAAGACACACATCCCTTCATAGTTAGTTTAATGCTCAACTAGCAAGACTTGCTTATGCTCTCCCTCTCTCTCTTTTACTCCTCCTCCTCCCTTTTCTTCCTCTTCTTCTTCTTCCTCTTCTTCTTCTTCTTCTTCTTCTTCTTCTTCTTCTTTCTTCTCTTCTTCTTCTTCTTCTTCTTCTTCTCTTCTTCTCTTCTTCTTCTCTTCTTCTCTTCTTCTTCTTCTTCTTCTTCTTCTTCTTCTTCTTCTTCTTCTTCTTCTTCTCTTCTTCTTCTTCTCTTTGTTCTTAACCTGCTCCACTGATGCTACCAGATAACTGGGTAGGAAGAATTTTTTTTTGGCTGTTGTTGTTGCTTTGCTCTGTTCTACCCAGTGAACTGTGACCAGTAAACAGCACTTGTTAAGAAATACAAATCGATTGCTCTCCAGCTGAGTAGCAGAGAAGATATCCCCTGAGCCTTTGTGGTAATTTAAACAATAATCATCACGTGATTCATAATCATCACTGCCAGATCAGACTGGGTCTGAACCGTCCAACCCATGCTAGCATGGAAAGCGGACGTTAAACGATGATGATGATGATTCATTGTTTTAGATGAGTTATTACTAATTGTTGGAAAAGATTATTCAGATTATTAATAGTTATGTATTATTGATAATTTTCTTGACATTCTCAACTCTGTTCCACTTAAGTCAGTCCTCGTTGAATAGATCTATGACAAAAGGCATTCCAGCCATGACTAACTCATCTATGATTTGTATATATATCTAAGAATTACATTTCCTAATTTTCATTCACCATTTTTGTATGGAAATCACATATTGATGCAATTTTATTTTGTTGCCACATTTGTGGTGTTTCCTGTGATGACAGCAGCGGGAATTCAGTTTTTCTTGTTTCTGGGCAGAAAGCTTGTAAGTGAGTTACAGATCCACACATGTGACGTCTTGGCTTTCTACCCTCCACTAACACTGACAGATGAATACCATTCAGGGGATTGATTAGATTGGGCAGCTGGTCGATATGGCCCTGCTTACATTGTAAGGTCAGTTCCATACCTATACCTGACCTGTTTTGCTTAGGTATTTTCTTGACCACCAATATTGTCACTTCATCTTCTTTTAAACCTGCCAAGACAGCCGTCACTAACCAGGCGATGGATATTTCTGGTGACACATTCAACACTCTAATCTTGGCAAAGTGTTAGCCACAATAGCTGGGGATTAAGAAATTTTCATTCTTCAAAGTGGTTGCGGAATGACACTTGACTTCTTCTTCTGTCCCAAATCTTACCCCAATAGTTCCAAACTTCTTTCCTCGGGTGATGTAGGTTTTCTGTACCCACATGTGCCCGAGGCATTTTTGTATTTCACTCTCAGGAGCATTTTCTACTCAATGTGACTTAACTCTGATGCAGCAGTGTATGACCATGCATCTTAGGATATGCTCTATCATATTGGATAGAAGGTTTAGATCTACCCTTCTCCCATTCCTTTTTACAATTTTGCTGGCCATTTTTAGATTGTCTTCAGGCGCTGGAGTGGCTGTGTGGTAAGTAGCTTGCTTACCAACCACATGGTTCTGGGTTCAGTCCCACTGTGTGGCACCTTGGGCAAGTGTTTTCTACTATAGCCTTGGTCCAACCAAAGCCTTGTGAGTGGATTTGGTAGACGGAAACTGAAAGAAGCCTGTCGTATATATATGTGTGTGTGTGTGTGTGTGTATATATATATATATATATATGTATGTGTGTGTGTGTGGATGTGTATGTTTGTGTGTCTGTGTTTGTCCCCCAACATTGCTTGACAACCGGTGCTGGTGTGTTTACGTCTCTGTAACTTAGCGGTTCGACAAAATAGGCCGATAGAATAAGTACTAGGCTTACTAAGAATAAGTCCTGGGGGTTGATTTCTTCAACTAAAAGGGCGGTGCTCCAGCATGGCCACAGTCAAATGACTGAAACAAATAAAAGAGTAAAAGAGTATGCAATTGCAAAAGAAACCTAGTGGAAGTGGTGATATTCACGTTTCTAAATTTCACTTTGTTAGTATTATTGTTGCTGTTTTTGTTATTGTTACTGCTGTTGTTGTCGTCACTAAAAAATTTTGACGTTGCTCAGAGATGAAACAGTATTTGCCTCAGTGACGTCATTAAGTTTAGGCTATTCTACACATTTGTTCTCATTTTTCTCCGACAAGGAATATGTTCCTTTCTTGAACATTATGATGGCTTCTTTATCAGCCATCTTGAACTCAATAATGAAAACAGCAAAATATTATTTTTTTCCCCCAAAAGTTGTTAAGATTAAAAAAATATTGATGTGCACCCCTTGCAAAACCAGAGGGTGTTTCTACACAAAAGTACTGTCTGTGCAGTCCAGACACAGTCTTAGAAATGCAGTGGTGACAATAACATGAAAACATGGGGCCTTAGAAGGCCGTAAAGATTACAAACACTATTTCAACTTATGGAGCTTCAAATTTCCATGACTTTGCAGTATGGCGGCCATAATAATAATAATAATAATAATAGTAATAATAATAATTAATTCGTTTATTGGCCACAAGTGCTAACAAAAATCAAATAAAACATGTAAGGACAAAATACAAGACAAAAGTTACAAAAAGGGTTTTGTCTGTTTGAAAGGTCCGTGTAAAAATGCAAGATAACAACGAAAATATATAACAAAGTAAAACTCCCAATAGGGGGAGGTGTAATAATAATAATAATGGTAATAATAATAATAATAATAATAATAATGGTAATAATAATAATAATAATAATAATAATAATAATGGTAATAATAATAATAATAATAATAATAATAATAATGGTAATAATAATAATAATAATAATAATGTAATAATAATAATAATAATAATAATAATAATAATGGTAATAATAATAATAATAATAATGGTAATAATAATAATAATAATAATAATAATAATAATAATAATAATAATGATTTCAAATTTTGGTACAAGGCCAGCAATTTTGGGGAGGGGTTAAGTCGATTAAATAAAAAGCAAAAGATAGAAAAGTGGGGGAAGATAAAGAAAGGGAGAAAGGGATAGAAAAGAAGGGAGAGAATAGAGGGAGAATAAGATAGAGAAGAAAATGAAAAGCGGGGTGAAAGAGTATAGAATATAATGGAAGGGGAGAAAAGGCGGCTTAATGATGTAAACACATAAGAAAAT
This sequence comes from Octopus sinensis, assembly GCF_006345805.1. Taxonomy (NCBI): domain Eukaryota; kingdom Metazoa; phylum Mollusca; class Cephalopoda; order Octopoda; family Octopodidae; genus Octopus; species Octopus sinensis. Next base: position 11,549,640 of record NC_043018.1, on the reverse strand, counting down.
GCACATGTAGTGAATTGAAGTATTGAATAATGGTCTGGAGTGGCATGGGAGGCTGGTGGTTGATGGCTAGATTATAGAGAGAGAAGGTGAAAAATAGAGCATAAGCAAAGATTGGCAAAAAGGATAGAAAAAGAATGTAGGAACACACACGCATGCATGCATACACACACACACACATCTGTGTGTGTGTGTATATACATACATACATACATACACACACACATATATATATATATATATATTATATATATATATATATATATGTAGAGAGAGAGAGAGAGAGAGAGAGAGAGAGTTATACCTTACCTGCTTTATGAGACCTTGGGTTTATGAATTTTTTTTTCAAGCACATGATCCAAATTTTGAACAAAGTACAAAAGTTTTTACTAACATGTTACTGAGATATTTATAGAGAATGAAGAAAAGCTTCTTCCAAGCAAACATATCTGGTGTTGTATTTTTAAAAAGAAATCTACAAGTGCTTGTGGATCAGCGATTGTGTCTACGAGTGATGGTGTGCACAAGTCTAGTGGAAATAAAAGTGATTCAAAAAACAATTCTAATAATAATATTAAGAATGATCTTGATATTTTACTGTTGTTTTATTGCCATTTATTTACAAGTATTATAAATTTTATAGCTAAAATATTTTTTGGGGAACAAATTATGATTTATAGTATTGCTACTACGGGAAATTATTGCTCTGCTTTACAAGTTTTTGCATTACAGGCAGTCTCTGGGAACAAATTACTGTATATATATCCACACATTTACAGACATGCACGCAAATATGCATATACACTCATACATGTGGACAAACATGTAAGTTTATATGCACACAAAAAGATGATAATGTAGGAAAAGCAAATTATATAAAGAGAAATAAATGAAGGTGACGAAAAAAAGATCAATTAACAGCTGTAATTAAAATTGTTCTGTGAAAGTAAAAGGATGGGTGTCAGTTGAATAGGTGAAAAAGTTTGGTTGATTTAGTGAACAGGTTTAATATACTAACTGCAAAGGTAATTTTATAAAAAGAACTGGAAGCCCAAGCTATGGTGTAAAAACCATGATACATGCAATGCACAAAAAATGAAATATAATAAAGATAAAAAATGAATCAAAATTGCAAGATTTTCAGAAATGTCTAATGATATGGAAAATTTTGGATCTTTTTTGTTTGGTTAACACTTTTCAATTTCTTCAATTTTTGCTCCAGTTGATTTCATATTTGGCGTATTGGTGTAGTTTTGTAAAGTAATCATTGACATGCAATACATTTTCACCATAAATCAATAAATAAAGAATTAATAGCTTTTAAAGTTTGTAAATTTGGGGTAATTTTAGCCAATTGTAAGCCACAGACAATATTTACATATTGCCTGAGGGAACACAACTAGATTTCATAATGCAGGGAAATGGTTGCTTAATCAAGTACCCGCATGCCTGGAGAACTATGTTGTATAGAAACAATTGTAGTGATTGAAAATAAATGTCCAACCACACTCCTTCTTGTTGACTCCAAATTTACGGCATGCAATTGGTTGATGTTTGAGCATGTGCATAATATCATTTATGTGGTTTCACAAATTTTTAATGCAAAATTACTTTCTGAAGTTGAAAGTTTTAAAAATATTTGTAAGTATCTATGCATGTGTTTTGTGAATCATGTGTGTCATGAATGTGTGTTGTGTTGTGTATATGTTATACATATTTATGTAGTTAAGAATTCCAGCATGAGTCCTGGGAGTGTATGTCTATAGAACCCTATGCTGGTGTCTTCTGCTTCATTGCTAAGGAACTATGTGTAGGATGTAGAGACTGACCACATCCACTGTCCCTATACACACACACACACACACACATTTGTCCTCAACAGTTTTGGCTCTATTGTGGAGTGGTAGTGTACATGTGTGTGTGTGTGTGTGAGAGAGAGCGAAAGAGAGAGCCAGAGAGGGAGGGAAAGAAAAGGAGAGGGAATGACAGATGGAGAGAAAGAAAAGGAGAGAGAGGTACAGAGATATAGAAAGTGTACAAGTCATGCACATGTGTGGGTGCCTGTGTGTGTGATGGACAGAAGAACACATCTCTCTGAATGGCATCTATTGTAAAGTTACCAATCTGCTACCGCTTCACATAGCTTTACATCCACTTTACATCAACTTTTCTCACCCTTCCTTTATCAGTTCCCAACCCTTTGCCACTTTACATAGTTACAGCCATCTCTCACTAATCCTCCTCCTTCTTCCACTTATTCTTCAAAATGATCTCACCTGTCCATTACATTTTAAAAAGTTATAGGATATGGCTTTGGTAATTGCAATGGCAGTGAAGCTTCTTATTGGTCAGGCAAACACTTTTTGATACAGTGAGTAGCATCTAACTGTTTAAGAGTTAAGATAGAGTTTTATTTGAGGGATTTTTACTGATATTTCTAATTGATTGAGTACCTGTGTACATGCTTCCTTATTAATTAATATTGATGGGATTAATTTTCAATAGTTACCTTTGTAGAATCTGGCATGAGCTCCTGGTGAACTGAATCTCCACTCTGTTTTTACTGGTTCCAGTCACTGAAGTAGGGCCATGTTGGGGAACTACTTTACAGAGTTTAGATAATTACATCAACTTCACTAAATTATTTTATCAACATCAGAAAGCTGAAAGTCAAACTAGATTTTGACAGATTTGAGCATAAATTGTAAAAAGATATAGATGAATATCACCCAGCTATTTTGTCCCAATAGTAACCAGTACACTTTGTAAAGTGGTTGAAATAAGAAGGGCATCCAACCATAGAAACCATGCCAAAGCAGACTCAATACAATCCTTTGGCTCCTTGGCACCTTTTGAATCATTCAGTCCATACCAGTATGGAAGACTGTCGTTAATAATGATGATGCCAGTTGTGGTGGTGGTGAGTCTACGGATTCTGTTGTTGAATTTGTAAGTATTTTACCTCACTTCTGTTGCAAATTTTCTGGAGAAAATCATCCATACATTCTTCATTCTCTCTCTGTTAGTGTAAGGTTTTGTGCCTTCTTCAGAAATTAGTATCAATTTTTATCATATTTGAAACCAATACTTCCACTAAATCAACCAATTGTGCTAATTATATTAATTATGTAGTGATTCCTTACAACAGTGTAAGGTTTTAAATCGCAGGGGTGGCGTGTGTTGAAATCATTGTTTGGATTTACCCGCAATGTATGACTATATATTAGAATGGTCCCAGGATTGATGTAAAGCAAAGAAATATCTTGTTGGGATTTGAACTCAGAATGTAGAAAGAACATAGTTGAATGTTTCATTGACATTAACTCTTGTTTTGTTCTCTACATTTCTTCCACACCACTGCCCTTTTTTTTACTATCTCTGACATATTGATGATAAATGTTATTTAATGTTGGCTGTCTGGGAAGCCTATCTGCAAAAGGTCACTGTTATGGCATTTATGCTCATTTACAGCTTTCCATTGTATTTCCTTTACAGGCAACTGTAACTCTAAGTGTGAGAGAGACTGTGTGGTGGTGGTCACCTGTCACTCGCAGAACTGAGCTGTTGATCCTGTTATTGTTTTGATTCTGATTTAATATGGTATTAGTTAATAAGGAGGAGAAGTTGAATGCCACAGCTTCTCATTTAATAACAACGATGTTGTGGTGCACCTGAGCACTGTATACAATAATTTCATTATTATATTATATGTTCACTTGTTACTGTTGTTCTGCTTCTGATCAGTTCTGACCAAAGACATCCATGTTGAAAGATGTTCCATCCATGACCATTTCATTTTTTATTTCCTTCAGGCATAGTGTATCTAGGACTACATTATCCAATGTATTTTTCACTTAGTTTTTATTGTTTTTGTTTTTCTATTTCTTTTCTGGAGGAAAGTCCTGTGTCATTGTCATAATCGAGCTCAGTGAGATTGGTGCCATTGGTGCCATTGGTGCCATTGGTGTTATTAACAATCTTCTCGACAGCTTTTGAAAAACATGTGCAGAGTGGGAATTCCAGAAGACTGATGTTTTGGGTGCAAGGACTGAACATAGTGGATAATGCAGGTCCTGGGTTGTAGAGACAATATGGGGATAAGAAGAGATGAAATAAGTAAGGCAGGAGTACCTGGTGGGAAGTGGCATAAGACTAGTTAGTTCCAAGGTGTTGCAACCACTGTAGCACTGGTACATGTCAGTGAGATGAGAGAACATGTCTGTGGTGCCCGAGGCTGAAGTATGTTTGCGAATGACTTCATTTCATTTATGAATGACTTTATTCTTTGGATGTAGTCCGGGTTGCAATAACAGTACTCCCAGGTGTAAGGGAAGACTCCATTGGGGTTATTGGGGTTAGTAGTTGTTAGAGGCCATTGGTTGTTTTGTTCATTCATAAATAAAGAATATTTATCCACCAAATGCGTTGTTAAACACTCATTTCACTGGATTGTATTTACCTATTGCTACATATATGTATGTATGTAAGGTGGCAAGCTGGCAGAAATGTTAGCATGCTGGGTGAAATGCTTAGCGGTATTTTGTTTGCCGTTACATTCTGAGTTCAAATTCTACCAAGATTGACTTTGCCTTTCATCCTCTTGGGGTCAATTAAATAAGTACCAGTTATGCACTGGGGTCGATGTAATCAACTTAATCCCTTTGTCCTTATCTGTCCCCTCTGTGTTTAGCCCCCTGTGGGCAATAAATAAATAAATATATGTATATATGTGTATACATGTATGCATGTGTGTACATACGTATGTATATAATTAAGACAGCAGAATGTATGTCATTCAAGGGAGATTTGGTTCCTATTACTAGTAAGTCAAGTGGCTTCATAGAAGCTGCTGCTACATCATTAGGTTTTCTGTAAGGTTTGTTTGAACCTGTGTCCAAATTGAGCATTAGATCCTGTGTAATATAATTAGTTCCTTCACACATTTCATTTAACATCTATTTATGCATGTTAGTATGTCTTTTGAGGGAAATGAGGCAGGATTTGTATCGCTGGATGCTCTCCTTGTTTCCAGCCCTTACCTGTATTATTGCAAGTAAAGGATTTTTTTTATTCAAGAGAAATTTGGAAGGACAGAACCAGCAGAAGATTTCTCGACAAGAAATGTTAGCAAACAGTCTAGCCACAAATGATTGTGATGTCACTGCTTGTAACTGAGCTGCAAATACTGTGGCTATACGATATGCATATATGAGGGTGTGCTGAAAAGTTCCTGGCTTTGGGTAAAAGAAAATACAGGAGGATCAGTTAATTAGAATTTTATTTAGCATCTTCCCCCCTCAAATTCACATACTTATTGCAGTGGATCTTCAGTTTTTCTAAGCCTTGTAAAAGAACTCAGAAGATTGGGCCTCCAACCGGTCCTTTTGTGATACCCTTAAAACAAGGAACTTATCAGTATCCCTTGTATATATTGCATTCATTCAATCTTTAGGAGGGCTTACTGTATTAATATTTAGAGCTTAAAAGTATGAAGTCCATTCATACTGTCTCCAGTAGAACAGACTTTACATGTGTAGAAAGACTTTTTAAGTATTAGAAATTTTCCAGACCATTTAATTAAGTGCAGGGTAGCATACTTAATACTGTAAACCAAAAAGTATTTTTAATAAATTGAAATTACATTCATAGTGAAAGGAGAAATCATAACCATCAATGTCAATTGCTATAAAAAAAGCAAGAGAGTGGTTAATAAATTAAATTAATTAATGTTAAAAATTTAATAGAATTAAATCAAGTTAAATTAATAGAACCTATAATGGCAAGGAGTAAGTCTGGTCTTTGGTAGGTACTATGACAATTCGAGACATGTTTCAGTCTTATTAAACCTCCTCAGTGAAACATAATTTAATACATGTTAGAAACTCATTGTCCTCTGATACTCTACATTATAGACAGTCCTATTGCTTATTGTTTTTTCTACAGTGTAGTTATCTATTCTAGAGAGGAATGGATTCACATTGTAAAGTATTTGACAATTTAATTTATGAAAATAGAGCGAAAAGGCAAAGTGCTAGGTAGTGTTTATTGGATCAATTGAAGTCACTTTCAGATAAATATATTTCAATATTGTTCAATATCTTTTGAAAGTCTAAGCTTTCCAAAAAAAAAAAAAAAAAGTGCCCCTACCCTTTTTCAGCTAGTTGCTGTCTTTGTTGATTTTGACATTTCCCTGCATTGAATGACCTTCTTTCCTATTCAAGAACAATACCTGTGCAGTTGAGACAGGCAGAATAGACATGATAACCTAATTGAGCTGCTTCATTTCAGAATGTACATTAACTTATCCTACTCTGCTGTTCTGTAAAAAGTGACCATTCCATTCGATAACCAGCAGAATTGATTCTGCAACTATTCATTCACTCATCGTTCGCATACTTATACATTAGACTTGTTCTGTTTGTTCTGCGAAAGACTCTTGTTGAATACTGGTGCTTTGCTCAGTGCTATTGTTACATAATTTTCCCACTGTGTTCCATCTGCTGTAAGCTAGACTGACAGACTCTCTTCACCACATGTACACACACACACACACACACACACACACACAGAGGCATTTATTTATTTATAATCTAGCACACACACCTGAAAAATTGACATCATAGCCTGATGTATTCACAGCTGTACACTTTACGTGCACACTGACACAGACATATACATACAAATACATATACATGCAAATATAAATGCAGATGCAGTACACACATATGCAATTGTATGAAGGACGTGTGTGCCCTAAGATATTTGGATGCATGGTGGGGGAGGGTGTATTGTAAATGTATATATTCATTTATACACTGGTTGTGTATGTGTGTATATATATACATACATACACACACACATGGGGTGGGGTGTATGTAAATGCATATTTGTGTGCGTAGTAGGAAGATGTATACAAATTTATACTCTCAGGTATACTTTGATCACACACACACACACACACATGTATTCATGTATGCATACTACCACATGCATCTGAATGTCAATATGCATGGGGAAGTTTACTCATGAAATTATATACATACATACATACATGTACATAAATATGTGTATGTTCACATTCCTATGTGAACATATTTGCATGCACATTTTAGTGTATGCATCCATGCACACATATATGCATAAGTGTACATGTGTACACACATTTTACTGATGGTGAGCATAAATATAAGCATACATAAAATCAATGGATAGATTTACACTTGAAAACAGAAACACATATACATGTGTGTATATATACATACATTTTGATGTCACTCACTTTGTCTCTCCAAATCTCTCTTTCATATGAAGAGGGAAAGCAAGAGGAAGGTGTGTATGTTTGTATGTATATATGTGTGTATATATATATATGAGTATATATATGTATATATATGTATGTATGTATGTATATATATATATATATGTATATATGTATGTATATATACATATGTATATGAATATGTTCTTGTTTCTCATTTTGTTCATGTTTTTTGGATGTCTTGTACCCATATATGCATGTATATATAAATGTATGTAGGTATGTACATATATGTATGTAAATATGCATCCATTTCCATTTAAGGTTTATCTTAATAATTCTTATGCGCACTCTATCCTATCTCTATTCTTTCTATCTCCCTCTCTTGTTTTTCTTTCTTTCTGTTTTTCTCTCCCACCCTTTCCCTATTCTCCTCCTCTCCCCTTCACCATTTCCTCTCCCCCTCTTACTTTTCCTCCTTGACTCTCTCGTTGCTCACACGTGACCAACGGCTATCCATCTTCCTTTCTTCCACTTCCTTCCTAAAGACAAGATGTGCTTTCGTCTGTCTCTTCTCAAAGCTCGTTTCTCCAGTGTTCACCACTTCACATCGTCTTCGCTTCACAGCCCTCACCGTTTGTTTTTACTGTTTTGTTCTTACTCTTCTGTTCTTGTTACCACTTTAACCCTCTGCAAAAAATCTCAAATTTTATTTAATTTGCTTTGCAGGAAGGACTGTTTTAACAAAGTCGCGTCTTTTCCCTACCTTCGAAATGTGGAGTAGATAAAACAGGGGACAAATGATGAAGGGAATATTCTTTATGTTGCCTGTCTCATTTCTCTGTTTGTTTCTTTCATTGTTTAAAAAAAATTTGTTTTCTATGTTTTTGTTTTTATGTTCTCGTTTCTCATTTTTTGTTTACGTTTGTTTGTCTTGTACACATATATGCATGTATATATACATATATATGCAGGTATGTACATATATGTATGTATATATGCATATATAGGCGCAGGAGTGGCTGTGTGGTAAGTAGCTTGCTAACCAGCCACATGGTTCCGGGTTCAGTCACACTGCGTGGCATCTTGGGCAAGTGTCTTCTGCTATAGCCCCGGGCTGACCAATGCCTTGTGAGTGGATTTGGTAGACGGAAACTGAAAGAAGCCTGTCGTATATATGTGTATATATATATATGTATGTGTCTGTGTTTGTACCCCTAGCATTGCTTGACAACCGATGCTGGTGTGCTTACGTCCCTGTCACTTAGCGGTTCGGCAAAAAGAGACCGATAGAATAAGTACTGGGCTTACAAAAGAATAAGTGCCGGTGTCGAGTTGCTCGACTAAAGGCGGTGCTCCAGCATGGCCACAGTCAAATGACTGAAACAAGTAAAAGAGTAAAAGAGTAAAGAGTAATATTTATATATCATATTTTATATATATATATGAGTAAATATAGATATATGAGTATATATATATATTTGTATATATATCATCATCATCATTTAATGTCCATTGTACATGCTGGCATGGGCTTGACGGTTTGACTGAGCTGGCATGCTGGAAGGTTGCACCTGGCTCCAGTCTGATTTGGCATGAATTTCTACAGCTGGATGCCCTTCCTAACACCAACAACTTTGAGAGTGTAATGGGTGCTTTTATGTACCACTGGCACAGGTGCCAATTTGCATGACAGTGGTATCTCTCACAACTGCGATTTTGCTAGGTTTGATTTTGCGTGGCTGGTCATTCTGAGGCCACTGCCTTAAAGGTTTAGTTGAACAAATGGATTCCTTGGAAGAAAACAGCGAATGTATATGAAAACAAGGACGGAAAAAATGGAGAACACAAATACAAATAACAGGACATAAGAACACCTGCTCTTAGCCTAGTTTTTCCTTGGAGCTGGTCAGATTGGAGCAATTTCAAGTATAACCAGCTGAAATTGTAAACATAATCTGGAACTTGACTGAGGAAAGAAACCTCTGAATGACCTGTCCTTGTTTTCTTTGTATCATCTATCTGGATGTTTTATGTTCTTGTCCCATTTTGTATTTTATGTGTGTATATATATATATATATATCATCGTGACCGACCAGGCTGTCAGATGTTGTTACACATCGCTGGTCACAATACGCTTTGCATTGTTTTAGCCTTCAAATGATGCCACCCCGCTGGCTAATCGAGCAGGCCAACAGAAGAAAGAGTGAGAGAAAGTTGTGGCAAAAGAGAACAGCAAGGTTCGCTACCATCCCCTGCCGGAGCCTCGTGGAGCTTTAGGTATTTTCACTCAATAAACACTCACAACGCCCGATATATATATATCTTTTTTACTTTTACTTGTTTCAGTCATTAAACAGCGGCATGTTGGGGCACTGCCTTGAAGAATTTTTAGTCGAATGAATTATTTCCAATACTTATTTTCTTTTTTTCATCCTGGTACTTATTCAATTGGTTCCTTTTTCCAAACTACTATGTTATGGGGACTGGTTGTCAAGCAGCAGTGGTAGGACAAACACATACACACACACACACACATACACATTCACATGAAATATGAAAGTGAAAATTGATGATAAAATTTTCACTTTTATATTTCATAATGATTTTTTTAAACCTGCAACGGTCGAAGACAAAAGCTGGACAAACGTTGTGAATGGAGCAGGTGAGGAAATGTGTATCCATTGCATGGATTGTCTCTGGCTCAAAGTGAGGAACTCAACACTCATACTGGGTTAGGTAACATTCAACGAGACCAGCTGGATCTGCCTCAAACAATGTCAGATTTTCTCATGATGTGATCAGTCTGGTGTGCTTTTGATCATGTGTTAGAAGATATGGCACCACTGAGCAGAAACCTTCATCATGCTAAATTCGTTGTGCAGAATATTCTCCACTCTCTCACAGGGTATGCTAATAGCATTGGCTGTTTGATTTATAGTCAATCACCATGTGGTGAACACAATCAATGTTTTCTTCAGTGATGGCAGTTGTAGGACATCCACCCCTACAGTAATCTCCAGGACTCTCCCTTCCCCTCCTAGATTCAGCTCCCTACATTTGTGCAGTTGACAAAGCTGCAGTGTCATGTAACAATCATGTCATTTTGAATGTCGTTGGGGGCTAAACCCTTTTTCTGCAGGTACTTGATAGCACCATGATACCAAATTTTGTCTGTTTTCAAGAGAAGTTGCTACTAGTTACTTTTGAAGTCTTTTTTTAAATAGTCAGATGTTAGTTTACTTGGAAAGAAACAATGCAGTTATGAATGACAAGAGAGGAGAAATGAATGCCTGCAAGATTTCACAGCTCTAACATCACTCCTTCATAGTCAGCCTATGAACTTTTCAGGTCGCCCTCGTATATAAGTGTATGTGTGTATGCAAGCGAAAACTGAAAGAAGTATGTGGTGTGTGTGTGTCGCCCTTTCTCTGTCTGTTTGTCTCTCTCTCTCTCTCTCTCTCTCTCAATCACTCCAAAGTACCTAGTGTTAAAAAGCTGAAAGTCATAGACAGGTGAGATAACTCACTCCATTCAGGAGTGATGGACATGGATGTTTCACCATTTTTCTGGCTTATCAACACGATGTACCCAAACAGGATTGGAGGTGAACTGAGTTGCTGGCTTATGGCTATATACAAATAGTGTAAGAGAACCATTTGCTGGTATGCCCTGGCAATGCATACATAAGATAAACTATAACCCATCCAACCTTTGCCAGCATTGAACATAGTTGTCAGATGATAATGATCATACATGGCTATGTGGTAAGAAGCTTGATTCCCAACCACATGGTTACAGGTTCAGTCCCACTGCATGGCACCTTGAGCAAATGTCTTCTAATATAACCTCAGGCCAACCAAAACCTTGTGAGGTGGATTTGGTAGACAGAAACTGGAAGAAGCCCGTTGTGTGTGTTTGTGGCTTTACGTCTGTGTTTGTTTGACTGAAACCATTTAAGGTGGTGCCTCAGCAGGGCTGCAATAAAAGATAAAAAATAATATGTGTTTATGTATACACACACACATACACACACAGATACACACACACATACAAACTTTGCAGATACGTACATATACACATACACTTCCCTAACTTGCAAATTTATATATACATGCAACCACAAATTAATAAGCTCTAATGTAAACAGATAGATATGTATTATATTCACACCATTTTCATAGGTGTATCTGTATATTTAGAGTTGTATCTACTCTTGTAGAATTATGTAAACATATTTACCTATGTACAGACATAGCTTGTACTTAAGTACATTATCTGCCAAGAATAGTTGCCACATAGATTAAGGTATTGAGATAAACTGCTACAAAATAGACAGAACTGCCATGGCTGAAATGCCTTCCATCCTACGTCTCCTTGGCCAAAAATGACCTGCTGTTCTACAGCTAACTCCAATGCACAAATTGGTATATACACTCATTTTACACATACATTTGGAAATATAATATCAGCATCTAATATTCAAATATGTAGCAAATCATGCACTGACCTACACATGTAGGCATTCTTATACTCACATATAGCATGCTGTGCATGTAGATTTATATATGCATACTAAATTTATACATACTTCTGTTTAAGTATACATTTTCTTATGTATACAAATATGTACACATACAATATATTTATGGGTTTAAACATGGTGATGTCAGTCAGTAAGTAACTATACGCATATGTATACTGGCAGTGAGTTGTATAAATATTGATTTCTGGTACAGACACACATAGATACACATGCACATGCATATAGATTCACATATACACATAAATGTACAAATACATATGTGCATATATATAGACACACATGTATATATACTCACAAATATGTTCCAGATCAGCGCTTGCATGTATTCGCGTACATACTCATTCATGCTCACATGCACATACATAGATGTGTACTTGAACTGTTGCACAGAAATACACTCACAGACTAGTATACGCATACACTAACACACACAAAAACACACGCACATGTACAAGCACATTAATACTCACATATATATAATAGCGCACACACTACAGACAAATGCGCACACACATACATAGACACTCACACATCAACCAATTTTTCTGTATGGTTATGTTCATCGAGATAAATGTTCACATACTCATAAAATTACAAATGCATCTACACAGACTTTGATATACCTACTAACTTGCATACACACATACATCATCACACATATACACACCACACACATTTATATATATATTTCTTTTACTGTTTTGCATCCATTTTTGTCTCTGCTTGTGCGGTTAACAGAGTTTCTGCTTGAAGCGGTTGTTTTTATGGCTGGATGCCCTTCTTACTGCTAACCACTCATCTGTGAATTAGGAGTGGAACATTATTTTGTCAGTCAGGCAAACTGGAGCAAGCAGAGTTAAATCCCTTGTTCAGTCGCATGACATAATGACTGAAGTATTATTGGAACATAGTTTAGAAATTTTTTTAATTTTTTCATGGCTTCATCAAAGGAGAAAGGGTTACATGAACATTTTGCAGGTTTGGAGCTGGTGGTAGTGGAGAACAGGTTATTTTTGAAACCAGAGACCTCTTCCTGTCTTTTTTTTTTTTTAATATATTACGTAGGTTAAGGTGGCAGCTAGCAGAACCGTTTGCAAACTGAGCTGAGTGCTCAGCAGCATTTCGTCCATGTTTATGTTCTGAGTTCAAATTTTGCGATGGTTGACTTGACCTTTCATCCTTTCGGGGTTAATAAAATAAGTACCAGTTGATTATTGGGATCAATGTAATCAACTTATCCCCTCCTTGAAAATTACTGGTCTTGTGCCAAAATTGGCAGAGGTCCTGAAATTTTGTGGAGAAAGGACTTATCAATTACATCAACCCCAGTACATGACTGGTACTTATTTCATTGATGCTGAAAGGATGAAAGGCAAAGTGGGCTCCTGCAGAATTTGAACTCAGATCATAGAGGCAAATGAAATACTGATAAGCACTTTGGTATGCTTACAATTCTGCCAGCTTGCTGCCTTATTAGTTTTACAGGTTCCCAATGGACTAATAAGTAAGAAAGGTAGCATCTTTGAAACATTGCTGGAATAATTAACACAAGCTATATTTATTTGATGCTCCAATTTATCAGGTTTTCACTGATGTTTATCGTTTATTCACACACACACACATACATACACAGAGGCACACACATGGCATTGTGCAGTTTACAGATCCATAGCACCGTATATACCATATAGCTGTCTAGTTGAGGACCATACTGCACAGTCTATTATGTGGTGGTTATTTGTATGTTGTGTGGTGCAGCAGTCTGAGCATGTTACACACTTTCCACTGTCCAGTCTGTTTCTACATACCATAAATCCTCGAGTATAGTCCGCCCTTGAGTATAATACACAGAGGATTTTTAGGGGGCTGTACATCTGAAAAACCTAAACCATGTGTATAATACGCACCCCTTCTCTAATTTGAATCAAGGAGGTCTATATAACGTCCTTGGTTTGTAAAAATGTATACACTAACATCCTTTATTATTTTGGCATATATAACATAATGCAAACGTGTAGCTTTTTTGTGTATTTTGTTTGCAGAAAATAAAGAAATAACAGTAATAACGTTTAATAAATGATGCTTACTTCAAGTTATGGATGATTCTTTTATGACTTCATTGCTTTCTGGCTTAGCTTAAGGTATTTTCGTGCCCGACATCACAAAATGCGTCTGAATAAACATTGCCGGACAGCAAATAGAGACTTGGACATTGCTTAGAAAATAATTTTAATTTTTAACCTCGTATATAGTATGCACTAGGAATTTTGACCTTTAAATTTTGGGGAAAAAATGCGGATTATACTCAAGGATTTACAGTAACCATAGTTTCTGGAGGTGGGTGCAAAGTGAACTCACTTCAGTGTAACACTCATGCAAAGATCTGAGCATCAACCTCTTGGTTGATTATCTAGAACCCTTTTGATTTGGTTATCTGCAACTTTTGTGCATGTGTGTATGTTCACGTGCACTCACACATATACACACACATGCACATACACACAAACTCAAAACATCTTGGTGGTGTTCACAATTCAGTAGAGTTTGTGAAGTTCTTGGTCTTAGGAAGGGCCTCTAGCTACAGGAACCACACCAGTAACGAAGCTTGTAAGTGGGGTTTGATTCTCTGGCCTCTTTAGGACTAGTATCTCCAAATACACTAAGAACTGGCTTAGATTCAAATATGCTTGCTGTAGGACCCTGAATGAAGATGCACAGAAGATTATGCTGGGTTGCATGTGCAATGGCACATACTATGTCCAGCAGAAACATATGTCACTCATCATAACCAAGTGATTATGATGTATGACTAACCATAGAATTGTAGCAGAAGTCAGTCACATTATGTAGAAATGATGTATCTCTCTAACTGCTGTAGAGTGTCTTCAGCATAATTCTTCTTTTGTTATATAAGCTCTGATGATTTGATGATGTAATCTGATTGTAATGTATAACCTTACATAATGGATGTTTTCATTAATGAAACAGATAGGTGCAATGAAGGAACATAAAAACTATCTCCTCTCTTGTTATGTATGTGTCTGTGTGTCTATATGAATATCTCTCTATATATAAACGGCAAAATGTCTGTGTGTGTGTATCCTTTATACAAATCCACAATTTTTCAGTTAGAGGGCTCACACTTTCTGTGGTCATTTAAAACCGTCCAAGGGTGGTTGTGCACATCTTTACATTTCCCCAGTCACCCCGCAAAGCCATTAAAAAATCAATGGAAGTGACTTTTTTGTGAGTTTTCTATCCAAAACCCAATCAAAATGCCTGGAACTTGATACACCAATTGAATGCCAGCTAGCTGTATGTGATTGGTCGGAGATTTGGACAGTACTCGCATCTATGTGCACACACATGCAGCTGTATATGCATGCACTAGCACTATGACCCGGCGTTGCCGGGTCATAGTGCTAGTATATGTATAAAAACAAACACACACACACACATATACATATAATCTACACATACACAAACACTCAGGCAGATATATATATATGAACCAAAGTATACAGTATTCACAGCCGATCTTAACAATTAGCTTTGTACTGGATATTAGATAACTGGGCTGTTATTTGATATATATGCTCTTCAGGGACAGCTGGTATGGAAAAGATATAGCAACTGCTCTCTGTAATAGGAGTGAGAAAGTGTTACATCTAGTGTGTGGGGGCTGTGAAAAAAATGAAACAGAGTTATGGAAGACAATTGACCAAGGGATTTTATAAAGAGTTATGTCCATTAATGTCCCAAAAACATGAGTCAGTTGTGATGCAAGAATCTAATGGATAGATATGTGTGTGTATGGGGTGGGATTGAAAGTGTTGAAGGTGTTGGTATGTGTATAGAGTTCATGTGTATGTTTGGAGGTTTTCTTTGGAGTGGGTAACTAGGTGAGTTCCTGTACCTTCAATCCCATGTTTGAGCACATACATGTGTCTATATGTGTATGATTTTGTCAAACTTTTCTTAGTTCTGTTGTGGCAAGAGTCATTGATACCCCTGGTAGATTGGAAGAATGAACTAGCCGAGCTCTTATAAAATAGTAGAGGTCAGTAGTAGATGGGGAGAGCGTTTTGGTAGTCTTTCGAAGTACATTGTGTGAACACATTGATTAAACCTCTGCTGCATAATTTATCTATACCAACCTGTGGCAGGACATAAAAGTGGCAACGAGATATTCAAAGCTTGCGGAGGACATTTAAATTTTCTTTTTTTGGTGCATAAAAAAAGAAAAAATATTTAACATGGAAGACTTGTTGGCTTGCGTGGTACAGTTGCAACAGCAACAACAGCAGTTACAACAACAACTACAACAGCAACAACAACAATACCAACAGTTACTGGAAGTAATGTTGAAGAAGTCTGAAAATACTTCAGGTTCATTCTCACCAGACAGCATAGCAAATTCAACTGGAGAATATATTTGTAACCCAGAAGAAGGTACTACTTTTTCTTCATATTTTAGAAGATACGAAGAAATCTTCAAAGAAGAATGTAAAAATTGGAATGATGAGATGAAGGTGCACTACTTTTAAGTGAGTTATCCCCTGCCAAACATGAAAAATACTGTAACTATATTTTTCTGAAGATTTTATCGCCTATGCTGGGTCGTTAACAGAGAGTGTGAAAAATTCAAATTAAATGAAATAACCCTGGATTTGTTCAAATGTCTAATTTTTGAGCAAGGGTTAACAGCAAGAAAAAATGCTGATATATGTTCCCATATGTTAACAAAATTAGAACAAGACCAAAAATTAACTCTACAGGCAGTGGCTCTCATATACACACATACACACCTTTGTTTTAGGATCACCACTACTTTATTATCTCCCCTTCTTCCTAGCTCTCCTGTGTGACCCCTCTGTCTGGCATTCGCCATGATTGATCGCTAGCCACTACACATTCTTTATTTTCTCTCCTTGTTTCTTTCTGTGTTCCTTTCTGTGGAAGAGCGTAGGCTTGAAACATTAAAGACTTTTTCACTTCCCGAGCGTTAAACTAATACATCTGTTTCTTGTCTTTACCACCTGTCTTCGTCTTTTGTTTTTTTGTGAATTCTCCCTATATGTATATCTTGTTGAGTCTTATGAAAGTGTTTCTGCCAAGACACAGCAAGATTTGTTTCAACATGCAAATTCACAACAAGAATCTTACAAACTAAATACAAAAAAATGAAGTGTGTGTGTGTGTGCATGTGCATACACACATATTTGTATATATGTATATATACATAGGGTTACATGCATACATTTATACATGTATCTGTTTGTGAGTGTTTGTATGTGTATATATGTGTGTAAATATGCTTGTGTGTGCAAACTTTCTCTCTCCTACACACACACACACACACACACACACACATACAAACATAGACAACTGTATGCAGACAATTAATGTATGGTATGTGGATCTAATATAAAACCCAACCCTGTTGTAAAAAGGAATTAAATTATGCAAGATGAAGCCATAATCTCGAGGAATCAAACCAAGCTGGAGGCAACTGAATCTTGTTCTAATGCATCTGGATGGCTGAGCTTGGAAATTATTTCCGAATCATGCACTTAGCTTCGTCAGTCACATTCAAAGGAATGTTAAGCATCTATTTTAACATTGGTCAAGACTCAGTCATTGGAAGCAGGGAGAGGAAAAATAATGAGAAAAGAAAAGGGAGAAAGATAAGTAGCAATGATGAGCATGAAGGAGAAAAAAAGAGAGTGAAACAGAGAGAGAGAGGGGGAGAGCTGAGAGGGAGAGAGAGAAACATAACTGACAGCAACAGGATATGTTTAATGGAATAGTATGTGCATCTGTGTGTGTGTGTGCACATGCACTAGTGTGCAAGTCTGTGTGAAAGTCTTTGTGTGTGTGCGTTTGTATTTCTATGTGTATATATGAGTAAGTGCTTGTCAATGTCTGTCCATATGTGCATTCACATACACAAGTATCTGAGTATGTACTGTGTGTGTGTGTGTCTGTGTTTATGTGTGTGTGTATTCATTTATCTATGTATACACATTTTTATATTATATAAATGTATGTGTATGTATGTTTATGAATAAGCTTAAATAATAAAAGGGGGAACGGCTTCATTCCATATGGACTAGCAAACATTTGTATTAACAAACAGAGAAAAAGTACTCAATACACAAAATGGAGTGTTTGTATTGTTTTAGACACTGAAGCTTACTCTGAGACTGGATGATAACTTTGAGTTTCACATTTTTGTTGTCCAAATGATTGAAGAAGAGTATCAATGTAACAATAGATAAACAAAAATATTCTAAAGCACCTTGACAAATAATTGGTAAATCGAAGCAGGTTTTTATACATGAGCTTGACTTCTATTTGTTTCATATTTAGTTTCCAAAAATTTAAATTAGCTGATTTTACTGGAGTTATCTCCCATGATTGCTATTTTTAGTTTTTTAACCTCTTTTGAGGTAGATTTTGTCTTAATTGCTTGTATAATTTCAATTAATTGAAATCTTTAACTTACTATTTTGCATATGTAAGGCTTTATTGTATGCAGATCATTCCCTTGGGGTAATTCCTTCAGCATATTGCTGATGTTAATAATCAGTGTTACTGTGTTCCCTCTATTTCTATATATACTGATCACTTTTAAGCCTTGCCAATTGAGAAAAATGTTTTGTTGAAAAGGCCCAATAAGTCTGAAACATACTTGTTTCTTCTTTAAATGTAAAGATCAGAATCACTCCTCTCTTCTTTTCCAAAAATTTCATTTAGTTGCTAGTGAGTTAACCTCATTGGTTGTTCTTCTTACATTTTAAACTTCCTTTAGCACTGTTAAAGGGAGATTTTGTTTACTAATTTTAAAGGTAATCAGTTAATTAAAATTTTCTGAATCTCTGTAATACATATACGATACCTTATTTTCTATAGGCCTGGCTATAGGTACAGGCATTGGTATAGGTGAAGGCATGGCTACATGGTTAAGAAGTTCACTTCCTAACCACATGGTCTTGGGTTCAGCTCCATTGTGTGGCACTCTGGGTAATTGTCTATTGTAGATCCAGGTCAACTATAGTCGCTTGAATTTGGTAGACAGAAAGTGAAAGAAGCTCATCATAATTATATATATATATATATATATATATATATATATATATCATTATCATCATCATCATCGTTTCACGTCCGCTTTCCATGCTGGCACTGGCATGGGTTGGACGGTTTGACTGAGGACTGTTGAGCCAGATGGCTACACCAGGCTCCAATGTGATCTGGCAGAGTTTCTACAGCTGGATGCCCTTCCTAAAGCCAACCACTCCATCATTTGTTACAGTCACCTCGTCGTGCCCATTCAACCATCTCAAACCTCTATAAGAGTAAAACTCCCTTCGACAATGAATAACCATGGGATTCCACCTAGAAAGTTACCCTCCAAAGCACAAGTCCAGCAACATTGTTAATAGAAGACCAGCAGTCACCCATGCATACCAGCCTCCCTTTTCTATGCCACTGATGTTATCCAAGGGAAAGATAAAGGCTGAGACAGCTTGGCACCAGTGACGTTGCAACTCATTTCTACAGCTGATAGAACTGGAGGAAGATGAAATAAAGTGTCTTGCTCAAGAACACAACACACAGCCTGGTCTGGGAATGAAAATCACTACAACATGATTGTGAGTTCAATGCTCTAACCACTGAGCCATGTGCCTTCATATATCACCTCGCCTATTCTTACCACCCCAGTATCCTTTGAGGGCATGTCCTGAAACATCTTCACCATCATCTCTCTCCCCATTGCTCTCTTGATCATACTCCCTAACTCACTCTCCTTTGCTTTCCAGCTGGGGTATCCACGTATCTACTCAATAGCAAGACACCTATCTCTCTCCTCTATACCTTTTATCTCTCAACTGGCACAAAGCAACACCTCTTCAATGCTACCCCTACCTTCCAGTTGAGGGGCTTTAGTCTTGCAAGGTACTTGGTGACTCTCTCGGTGCTGGTATCAGTCTAAAAGCACTGGTGTTGCTGCCAAATAAAATGTTCCCAGCACAAACTGTAAAGTGGTTAGCATTAGGAAGGGCACCGAGCTGTAGGAATCATGACAAAACAGACAATTGTGTGGCTCCTGGCCTTGCCAACTGTCAGACTGGTCCAACCCATACGAGCATGGAAAATGGATGTTAAATGATGATGATGATGATGATTTCATAATATCTATCTCATGACTATGTAATTAATGTTGTCCAGGGAAATTATATAAGGAAGCCACTGAGACTTTGCACCTAAAATTAAATATTTTTACTTAAAAATAAATTTTCTTTTTTACCTTGGTTTGGCTCTTTTCCAGGTTTCAATCTCAGCCGATGGGCTCAGAACTGAAGCTTTCTATTTTTGTTTGCACAATGTGTCCCTAAAGTCTGGACACAGGCAAATGCTACATTTTCAAGAAATACACATAAAATTTTCAATGCCATTTTATTCATTTGGAATATTAACGAATAACATCTTCAATATTATTTCCACCATTTGTGATGCAAAGGTTGAAGCACTTTGCAAGATTCATGTGAACCCGATGTAATAACTCTACACTGCCATCAATTTGAGCATATTTACTCTTTATGCATTCCATCAAGTGTGTTGTGTCTGTTTTTCATTGAGTAAAAAATATAGTTAATAAGATTTCCTGTGTGTCCAGACTTTAGGGATACCCTATATATTCAGATGTTGCTTTTAAATAGCTTTAACCATTTTCATACTCCACTGCCTAAGATTGCCATTGGTTTTATGATATGAATTTCTTGTTCTAATGTTATTGAAATTCAAATTTTCTCTCAAATTTCATGTTAATGTTTCAAACACCTGCCTAATAATGACATCATTTTATTAAATTCTTTCATTACTTTCAAAATTGACTGAAACAAAGGCAGTGTATTTCAAAAGAATTATAGTAACAAAAAGGTTAACATTGTTAACATTGAAACAATCTTGTATAAATAAAAATATATTTCTCTGAAAGTTATTCCGAATAAATTTCTATTTACAGGAACTGAGCTTTTAGCTGTGGATAATTCTTTGCGAGCTTTTGTTGGAGAAAAGTTTGAAGACTTTCTTAAGGTATATAATTTAAATGATCATCTTACAGTTTATGTCATAATTAGGTGCAGGCATAGCTATGTGGGTAAAAAGTTCACTTACTGGCCATATGGTTTCCGGTTCACGTCCTACTGCATGGCACATTGAGTATTTGTCTCCTACTATATAGCCCCAGACTGACCAAATCCTTGTTAGTTGATGTGGTTGATGGAAACTATATAAACTAAAGGAGCTATTGTATGTGTGTGTGTGCATGTCTATGTATATGCATACACAGACACTCACATGTACATATGTGTGTGTATGTGTGTGTTTCTGTGTGTGTGAAGGCGCATGGTTCAGTGGTTAGAGCATTGAGCTTACAATTGTGAGGTAGTGACTTTGATTCTTGGACTGGGCTAGTGTGTTGTGTTCTTGAGCAAGACACTTTATTTCGTGTTCCTACAGTTCACTCAGCTGTAGAATTGAATCGTGATTTCACTGTTGCCAAGCTGTATTGGCCTTTGCCTTTCCCTTGGATAACATCAGTGGCATGGAAAGGGGAGGCTGATATGCATGGATTGGACTTGTGGCCTTGGAGGGGAACTTTCATGACCAAAAGGGGTCTTTACCCTTGGAAATTGCAGATGTGTTACCAGTGCCGGTGGCATGTCGAAACTCTACTTGTGAAGACCCGTTGAGGCAAGTGAGGATCAGAATCGAAATCGATCAATGGAAATCGATCAATGGAAATTGCAGATGTGTTACCAGTGCCGGTGGCATGTAAGAGAACCTTCCGTTTCGCGACCGTTGCCAGCACCGCCCCGTTTCGTGTCCGTTGCCAGCCTCGCCTGGTCCTCGTGCCGGTGGCACATAAAAAGCACCATCCGTTCGTGGCCGTTTGCCAGCTCTGTCTGGCACCTGTGCGGGTGGCACGTAAAAAGCACCCACTACACTCACGGAGTGGTTGGCGTTAGGAAGGGCATCCAGCCGTAGAAACACTGCCAGATTTGACTGGGCCTGATGAAGCCTTCTGGCTTCACAGACCCCAGTAGAACCGTCCAACCCATGCTAGCATGGAAAACGGACGCTAAACGATGATGATGATGATGATATATATATATATATTATAGAGAAAGTAGGGTGTGCATTAGGGTTTGTGGTGAAGTAAGTGAGTGGTTTGATGTGAAGGTGGGATTAAGACAGAACTGTGTGATGTCTCCGCAGCTATATTAAATGGTTGGTGTGGGGAGAGAAGTAAATGCTAGAACCCTTGGTAGGGGAGTCCAAATGGTGGGAGAAAATGGAGGGAAATGGCAGCTGAGTCAGTTGTTGTTTGCTGATGATACAGTACTGGTGGGGGATTCAGAAGAGCAACTGAGGAGACTGGTGGTAGAGTCTGGAAAAGTGTGTGAGAGGAGGGAACTGGAACTGAATGTAGCTAAGAGTAAGGGGATGAGATGTTGGAGAGATGGAATGGCTGGTAGGATGGATGGGAGTATAAATGGTGAGATGCTAGAGGAGGTGAGTGTTTTTAAGTATCTGGGATGGTGGGGTTAGCTGAGGAAGTGGGATATCGAGGGAGGTAGGTGAGTATGATACTTGGAGTTGTGAAAGGTAAGCTGAGAGATAAAAGACTGAGTATGAAAGTGAAAAGAAGTGTGTATGAGGGCATGATTGTGCCGACAATGTGATATGGTGCAGAGACATGGGGGCTGAGAGAGGTGGAAAGGAGGCAACTGGATGTGTTTGAGATGAGATGTTTGAGGGCTATGGATGGTGGGACATGGATGGACAGGATGAGGAATGAAGAGGTGCAAAGGCAAGCAGGAATGGGAGAAAAACTAACAACCAAAATGGATAGATGATTGTTGAGGTGTTTGGGCACATGGAGAGGATGAATGAGGAGCAGATGGTAAGGAGGCTGATGAAGGCAGAAGTGGTAGGCAGCAGAACCATAGGCAGACCTTGGTTTGTGTGTATGGATGGAGTGAGGAAAGCTTTGGTGGTCAGAGGTGCTGGAGTGAGAGAGGCAAGAGAGTTTGTAAATGATAGGAATGTTTGGAGAATGTTTGTGGATGGATGAGTGAATTTGATGTTGCTCAAAGAGGTACGGAACCAGCATGATATGGCAGGGGTAAACCAGCATATGCTGTCTGGCCCTGCTGCTGATATTGGGAGTTGTGTTTTATGCCTTGACCCAAGCATAGAATGGGGCTTGTTTCTTTGAGCTGGGAAATGAATGGAATGCCTGGTGTGTGTCTTGTTGTGGCTACCCCTTCCTAAAAAATGGGGCATAGGCCTGGGTAAATAAAAAAAAGAATTATATCTATATATATATAGGTATGTTGATGCAGACAGGAAAAATCAAACTCAGAATATGAGTATATGTATGTTTTTATTAATATTTAGCAGAAGTAACTGAGAGACTCAAGGTCCCAGTATAAAACTCTCAGACTTTGAATCACTCTGTTACTTCTGCTAAATATTAATATATATCATCATCATCATCATCATCATCATCATATATATATATATTGAGAGAGAGTTGTGTCTGGGGAGAGTCATTCTCTTTTAGTGCCTTATTATTTAACACACTCACTGGTAAAGTTTCCACTCATTTATTTATTTTTCCTAAAATTTTCGTTGTGTCTTGCAACCTTTTCAGTACTCATTGAGACTCTGTTATCCAAGCTGTATTCTTTTGTTTGTTTGTGCCCATGAGTGTGGGCCAGTGTGTGCGTGCGTGCGCATACACATGTATGTATGTATTATGTATGTATCTATGTGTGTATGTATGTATGTAAATGTATGCATACATGTGTGTGTGTGTTATCAATGTTATTAAATCCAATATTTTTTTTTTTTTTGCAAGAGTTTTAAATATTTTGACACAAAGAAGAACTGTTCAGTCAAAGTAAAAGATTTCCGAAAGGTTATCGAGATGTTCTTTGGACATATTTCCGACACTGTGTTTGAAAACATTATTAGTAAGGTCAGTTTTATGTTACTTTTCTCAATAATAAGGGTCAAGCAACGTTTTTTGCAATTATATAAACTATGTAAATGATGGTGTCGGGGTTGGCGAGGAGAATGATGGTGATGGTGGTAAAGACGATGTTGTTATTGTTGTTGGTGATGGTGGTAAAGACGATGTTGTTATTATTGTTGGTGATGGTGGTAAAGACGATGTTGTTATTGTTGTTGGTGATGGTGGTAAAGACGATGTTGTTATTGTTGTTGGTGATGGTGGTAAAGACGATGTTGTTATTGTTGTTGGTGATGGTGGTAAAGACGATGTTGTTATTGTTGTTGGTGATGGTGGTAGTGATGTTGATAATGATGATTATGAGGCTCATTATCTATTTTGTTTCTTTTACTGCAGGTCTACAAAAATCCAGATGGAACCATTAATTATTCGAACTTCTTAGACAAATTTAGCCACAAAAGCAACTTAAATAACAACAGACTGACCAATATTTCCAGAAGACAAAAGTTTGTACTCTGAATATTTCATATTCATTTGGACCTGTCTCCTCTTCTTTCATCCCCATTTGCTGCTACTATAGCCTTGGGCCGAGCAAAGCCTTGTGAGTGGATTTGGTAGAAGGAAACTGAAAGAAACCCGTCATATATATATATATATATATATACTCTTACTCTTTACTCTTTTACTCTTTTACTTGTTTCAGTCATTTGACTGCGGCCATGCTGGAGCACCGCCTGTAGTCGAGCAAATCGACCCCAGGACTTATTCTTTATAAGGCCAGTACTTATTCTATCGGTCTCTTTTGCCGAACCGCTATGTGACGGGGACGTAAGCACACCAACATCGGTTGTCAAGCAATGCTAGGGGGACAAACACAGACACACAAACATATACACACACATATATACGACAGGCTTCTTTCAGTTTCCGTCTACCAAATCCACTCACAAGGCATTGGTCGGCCCGGGGCTATAGCAGAAGACACTTGCCCAAGTTGCCACGCAGTGGGACTGAACCCGGAACCATGTGGTTGGTTAGCAAGCTACTTACCACAGAGCCACTTCTGCGCTTATATATATATATCATCATCATCATCATCATCATCATTTAACGTCCGCTTTCCATGCTAGCATGGGTTGGACGGTTCAACTGGGGTCTGGGGAGCCCGAAAGCTGCACCAGTCCAGTCAGATCTGGCAGTGTTTCTACAGCTGGATGCCCTTCCTAACGCCAACCACTCCGAGAGTGTAGTGGGTGATTTTATGTGCCACCGACACAGGTGCCAGACGAGGCTGACAAACGGCCACGCTCGGATGGTGTTTTTTATGTGCCACCGACACAGGTGCCAGACGAGGCTGGCAGACGGCCACGCTCGGATGGTGTTTTTATGTGCCACCGACACAGGTGCCAGACGAGGCTGGCAGACGGCCACGCTCGGATGGTGTTTTTATGTGCCACCGACACAGGTGCCAGACGAGGCTGGCAGACGGCCACGCTCGGATGGTGTTTTTATGTGCCACCGACACAGGTGCCAGATGAGGCTGGCAAACGGCCACGATCAGATGGTGCTTGTTACGTGCCCACAGCACGGAGGCCAGTCGATGCGGTACTGGCTACGGCCACGTTCGGATGGTTTTCTTATGTGCCACGTGCCACCGGCACTGGTACCACAAAGATACAAATTCCATTGATGTTCATCTATTTTGATTTGTTTTGATTTGATTTGATTTTCACTTGCCTCAACAGGTCTTCACAAGTGTCACAAGAAGGAAGGTATGCACAGGTGGACTGACTACGTCCCAGGTAGGGGCCATGGGTTATGGCCTGACTAGTCTTGCCGGGACTAGTCAGGCCATAACCCATGGCCCCTACCTGGGACGTAGTCATATATATATATATATATATATATATTATATATATATATATATATGTATATATATTATATATTAAATTAGAGATAAAACCACTATTAGGCAAATCAAACAGTGAAAATCATAAACCAATACATAGAAATAAAATTAATTAATAAAAAATATATAAAATTCAAAATTTAAATTATTTAAATTAAAAGTTAAAATTTAAAAAAATTATTTAAATTAATAATTTATACTTATAAATTTATATATATATATTATTGTTATTATTATTATTATTATTTAAAAAAAAATATATATAACTATCAAAAAGTATTAAAAGTTTAATATAAGATAAAGAGTAAAACCACTACGATCGTTTCATGCCCATAAACCAATTCGAATAACAATAATTTAAATTCAATTAATAATTCAAATAATGGTTATAGTCAATCTTCAGGTTAATATTTAAATAAATAATCAGAAATATTTAAACAATATTTTTTAAGAAATAAATAAAATAATAATTTTTCTTATAAAAAAACTCTAATATCAAACTAGAAACTTAACAATTATGATTATGTCATGCAATCAATTATAACATTAAATATTAATTTTTAAGGTAAAAAACCCACAAATAATCTAATATCAGTTATAGTCAATATCTAATTACATACATATTTTACAAAAAAAAACTTTTTTAAATGACTATTCATATTATTAAATATAATTTCAAGTCAAATAATTATATAATATTTGAATAATAAATAAATTATCAATGAAAATATATAAATGTATATAAATATTAGAATTAAGATCTAAAATTATCTCTATCAATAAATATATATGCACGTATAATAAAGACCTAATAAATTAATTATTCATTATTACTTATAAGAATATTAAAAGATTAAAGATGAAATAGCTAATTGTAAAAAAACAAACAAACAATCTTAAACGAACGCTATAACAAATTAACGTACTATATATCTCTTTGGCAAACTAATAACTTTCAAAAATCGTATAGTTAAAATAGAATAATAAAATACTTAATGAAATAATCAATCCGTAGTTATATAGTATCAAATAAATACTACAAATATATTTATCAATGTAAAGAATATTACTACCAATTATCGATTTAAAAAAACAATATACAAGTTATAATAACAATTATAAGAAATTTAAAATAACTATCAACAAATATAGTTATTTATGACTAAAATTTATGCTATCAATACATGTATATACATGAAACCTAATTTTAAAAAACTCGTATAAGTGTTAAAGATCTATATATCTCTTTGGCTAAGTAAAGTCTTACAAATAAACGTAAAGTTAATATCTAATAATTATATAGAAAAAATTACGATAATTAGATCATTACATAACCATCAATATTTATAAAACAATATCATACCATAAGACTTATTAAAATATTTAAATTTTAAAATTTAAAAATCTTAAATATCAATATATATTTAGCTTTGTGAGGTTTTGTGATGAACTAAAATTTTAAATCGGAAAACGTCTTTACAGCGTTAATAAGAATACTCGTGGAATTACGTTATTAGTAAAAAAAGAATAAATTGTTGAAGAATTCTTTAAACGTGAGGAACTACAAATACGCTTTATCAATGAAAATTGTGAATGGAAACAGTTATGGTTTATCAATAAATGTAAATAGAATGAAGTCACAAATAAAGAATAGAATCACTCTATACTATAAGATTTATTATTAAAATAACTATGATAAATAATACTTAATACTAAATAAATTAAATAATTAAAAACTACTAATTATTATGTATACTCTAAAAATCTTATATGATTAATAAATATATAAAAAAATTATAGTAACCCCTCGACATACTATTAAATTCTTTCCCAAATTACTCTTTTATTTATAAGCTAAAACTCGTGATCAAAACCATTGTCTCGTAAAACACTTCTCATAATGTGAGGTATAACTGTGCATGCGTATACATATATATATATATATTATATATATATATATTATATTATATATATATATATATCGCACAATACACAATACCTACAAATACACAAATACACATATACACACACACACACACACACAAACATATATAAATATATATACATATACATATATATACACGTACATATACATACATACACACACATACACACACATACACATATATCATATGAATAAATACGTATATAAATGCCTATATTCATACTTCCATACAAGCATACAGGTAAACATTTAGTTTTATTCATTTATTCTATCTTACTAATCTATACTTCTATATTAAATAAACATTGATTAAATAAACATCTAAATAAATCTATTTCAAATATAAAGAGATTACATACATATAGATTAATTTAACAAATTTATAACAGAAATATAACAAAATATAAACTTAACTCTATTATCAGATAAATATATATATATATATATATATATTATATATCATATTATTAATACTCAAAATAGATACTAATCAATAATAAATTAATCTAATTAAATAGGTAAATTAATATATCGATAGATCAAATACGTTGTTCTATAATAGAATAAGTTATCAATATAAAAGAATTTTCTATACTTTGAAAATTAAAACTTACCAAACTCTATATTATTAGTTAGCCAAAGAGATATATAGTACGTTAATTTGTTATAGCGTTCGTTTAAGATTGTTTGTTTTTTTACAATTAGCTATTTCATCTTTAATCTTTTAATCTTTTAATATTTTTATAAGTAATAATGAATAATTAATTTATTAGGTCTTTATTATACATGCATATATATTTATTGATAGAGATAATTTTAGATCTTAATTCTAATATTTATATACATTTATATATTTTCATTGATAATTTATTTATTATTCAAATATTATATAATTAATTGACTTGAAATTATATTTAATAATATGAATATTTTGTAAAATATGTATGTAATTAGATATTGACTATAACTGATATTAGATTATTTGTGGGTTTTTTACCTTAAAAATTAATATTTAACATTATAATCGATTGTATCACATAATCATAATTGTTAAGTTTCTAGTTTGATAATAGAGTTTTTTTATAAGAAAAATTATTATTTTATTTATTTCTTAAAAAAATATTGTTTAAATATTTCTGATTATTTATTTAAATAATATAATTAACCTGAAGATTGATTATAACCATTATTTGAATTATTAATTGAATTTAAATTATTGTTATTCGAATTGGTTTATGGGCATGAAACGATCGTAGTGGTTTTACTCTTTATCTTATATTAAACTTTTAATACTTTTTGATAGTTATATATATTTAAAAAATAATAATAATAATAATAATAACAATAATATATATATATATATATATATGTATATATATATATATATATATATATATATATATATATATATTTAAATTTATAAGTATGAATTATTAATTTGAATATTTTTTTAAATTTTAACTTTTAATTTAAATAATTTAAATTTTGAATTTTATATTTTATATATTTTTTATTAATTAATTTTATTTCTATGTATTGGTTTATGATTTTCACTGTTTGATTTGCCTAATAGTGCTTTTATCTCCAATTTAATATAAAAAATATATATATATTTATACTATAAAATTAGATTTAATCCTAAATCTAATTTTTCCCTGTAAGTTTGGATTTACTCCCTAATATTATTATTATATGTGTATATATATATATAATATATATATATATATATATATATATATATATATATATATATATATATAATTACAAAGTGAGATAGGGGTTGTGAGTGTAACCTACTATGGGATAACATTTATCCAATATGCTGCCAGTAAAGTACCCAGAAATGCTAATACATAAATGCTAAGAATTGCAATGCAATTAATTCATTTATTGTATTATATGGGCGAAGGTAAAATGTTTTACCTCAAATTCATAATACAAAATAAGAAAATGGAGGAATAGATTTTAATCAATCATCAACTACTAAATAATACCAATTCATATAATTTATTAACTAATTATTTAGGAACATCCAGATCAAACAGAATAATACAGAATAAAACAGTACACATCAATGAGTAAGATAATACCATAACAATACATAATAATAAATATAGATATAAAATGGATCTTACAGCTGTTTCAGCCATGTAGATAAGAGTAACTCATTATGCTCATATTAGTCAGGTGTATAAAGGTAATATGCCGTTATAAATGAGCTGCTTATATATATATCCCAAGGCCTCGTCAGAGATTATAAAGTACAATTACAGAGGTATAAAATGAAGATATAAGGTACAAATATGAATATTAGAGAAGGTACACATATACAAGAATAAGTACGTATACATATATATAAGTGTATATACACCTGCATATACATATATATAAGTATATACATAATAATATACATACACATACGGTTACAGTTAGTCAAATCAATATACTAGAATATACATACACATATCCACATGAAAGTGTACATATACTAAGTCCAGAGTTCATAGCATTCTGTATGTATACGCATGCACAGTTTTGGTTATTTTGGTATGATGTAAAAGAATAATTTTTCTTTATATATGTATTTATGTACTGGCCAAAATGCTTAGTGGCATTTTGTCCATCCTTTCTGAGTTTAAATTCTGCCAAAGTCAACTTTGCCTTTCATCCTTTTTGGGGTAGATAAAATACATACCAATTGAGTACGGGAGTTGATGTAATTGACGTACCCCTCCCCCGAAATTACTGGCCCTGTATCAAAATTTGAAACCAGTAGTTCATTCACCTATAGATTTGTCATAAAAAGAATATGAGTAAAGAATGAATAAATGAGTGATTTATGGTAGCAGATTTAAGTAAGTAGAGCATTGTGGTATTTGTTCCATCTCTAGCCTTTGTGTTCAAATTCTGCTGGGGTCACGTTTACCTTTTATCCTTCAAGGGTGAAGTAATAAAGTATCAGTCTAATACTGGGGTAAATTTTTCTCTTCTTGGAATTAGCTGCCTTTCACTCTACTCATAGTGTCTCTTTGTCCAGATATTGAAAAAAGTTAAGGGGCTAGTAATCCCTTTGCAAGAAAAAATTAGGATACTCTGAAACTGTTTAAAGCAGCTTAGTGTGTGGCACAGAATGAAATGATAAAATATAAACTGCCAAAAAAGAAAAAAAAAAGATCAGTTACATAAATGACAGAAGTTACTATTTTGCCTTAATATCCTTGGACATTATCAAACTCAGACCTTACATATCACTTACTACTCACACACAAACCATACATACTATTCTTCTCTGAGACACAAATCTCTTTCCCTTTATCTAAAGCCCATCTCTGCTGCCCAGGCATAATCTCTTAATCCTTATCTTAAATCTCTGCTAACCAGGTATAATCACTTACCCTTTATCTAAAGTCCAAATCTGTTCTCCAGGCTGCACACTACCCTAAAACTTCTCTGTGAAGAGAGATATTTGCTCTAAGTGTGACTTATTAGTCTTACTCAGATAACAGCAGCAAAGACATTATATGGTTAATCCCACCTCCCTTAATCTTCTAAATACATCCGCATTCTCTATTAGTCTTTAAATTCAGGACATATATCTCTCACTTCACATTCCTCTGAAATCATCATCCTCTGAGACTTCAGTGTTCACACCTCTTTTGTCACTAAATATCATTTGTTCAATGCTAATATGACTCAGAATTCTACATTCTATTGGAGTTAGGCTATTATTATGTAAGTACTTGAACAACAAAACACCAGTTGGTACTGTTAGTGCTCTTTAGAACATAACCATCACCACTGTCGTCATCGTCATCATCATCATCATCATCGTCGTCGTCATCATCCTTGTTATTGATATCAGTATTGTCTTCATCATCGTTGTCCTTATCATTATCATACATATCAATATCTTCATAATCATTGTCATCATCATCATCACCAT
>NC_043018.1:11512992-11515492 GCF_006345805.1 Octopus sinensis | reverse complement strand
ACCCCTTTGCTTGTGACGACATTGGGGCAAGTGAAATTGAAACGAAATGAACCAGCCAGGATCCCTGGTCTGGTGGTACGTAAAAAGCACTATCCGACTCGTGGCCATGGCACGTAAAAAACTATCCAATGCGACCGTAAGACAGGCACCCATGCCAACCTCTTTGCTTGTGAAGACATGTTGGGGCAAGCGAATCGAAATCGAATTGAACCAGCCAGGATCCCTGGTCTGGTGGTACTAAAAAGCACTATCCGACTCGTGGGCCGAAGCCAGCACCGCCTCGACTGGCTTCCATGCCGCGTGGTCATAAAATACACCAATCTGACGTGGCCGTGCCAGCCCGCCTGGCACTGTGCAGGTTTGCACATAAAAAGCACCCACTACACTCAAGGAGTGGTTGGCGTAGGAAGGACATCCAGCTGTGAGAAACATTGCCAGATTAGACTGGAGCCTGTGCAGCCTTCTGGCTTCCCAGAACCCCGGGCGAGCCACCAAAAACCCATGTAGCATGGAGAAGAACGGGACGTTAAACGACTATGATGATATATATATAATATATATATACTATATATATAATATATATATATATTATATTAGATATATTATATAATATATATTATGTAGAATAGATATGATATATGTATATTATATTATATGTATATATATATATATGGTATATGTTATATATATAGATATATAATATATATATATAGTATATATATATATATATGTCTATATATAGTATATATGGATATAGATATCGATATGTAGATGTATATATATATATGTATAGGTATAATAAGTATATATATATATGTATATATATATATATGTATATATATATATATATATGTATAGAATATAGAGATGTATGTATATATATATATATAGGTATGTATAGATATATATATAGGGAGGTATATATTATATATATGTATGTATATATATATATATATTATTATGTATATATTATATATGTATGATACCCCTATATATTTATATATATGTATATATATATATTATATATATATATATAGATGTATATATATATATATATAGATGTATATATATTGATAATATGTTATACTATATATAATATATATTATATATATATATTTGTATATTATATATATTATATACTGTATATAAATATACGTATATATATGTATATATAATATATTATATATTGTATATGTAATATATATATGGATATATGTATATGTATATATATATATGTATATATGGTATATATATATAATATATATATATATGTATATGTATATATATATATATGTTAATGATATATATGTATATATATATATATATATGTATATGTATATATATATATATATGTATATATAATATAGATAGTATATATATATATATGTATATGTATATTGTTAATATGTATATATATATGGATATATGTATATATGTATAGATATATATAGATATTATATATAATATATATATGTATATATGTATCTTGTATAGATATATTTATATATATATTATATATATGTATATAGATATGTATGTATGATATTATATATGATATATGTATATATGTTATATAGATATATATGATATATATATATATATATATATGTTATGTATATATGTAATATATGTATATATATATATATATATATATATATATATGTTATTGTATATATATATATGTATATATATATATGTATATATATATATATATATATATATAGATATATATATATTATTATATATATATATATATATATTATATATATATATATATATATAAGGAAGACGATGATGTAACCAAGGCTATAGATGAAATGAAAACAGACTCAGCTACTGGCCCCGATGGATTCCCGGCAATCCTCCTAAAAGCATGTAAGAGAGTCCTAGCAAGACCACTGCAGTTCCTCTTTCAGAGCTTCCTTGCAGCTGGCAAACTTCCAGAAAACTGAAGGAAGGTATAAAATATGCCCCAATCATAAGGAGGTAGCAGAGCGGAAGCCAAGAACTATAGACCTATCTCTCTGACCTCACACATCAGCAAGGTCATGGAACGAATAGTCAGAAGGAAGCTGATCACCTTCCTTGAAGAGAATGACTTGCTGCCCGACACCCAACATGGTTTCCGACCAGGGAAGAAGCTGTTTAAACTCAGCTCCTACAACACTATGACTGGGTGCTGAAAAAACGGCTGCTAAACCACTCAAATGTGGAAAGTGATATATCTCGACTTTGCAAAGGCCTTTGAAAGTCGATCATGGAATGATATGTCCACAAACTGCGTGATTCAACATAGTTGGGAAAACTGGGAGAATGGCTTCATGACTTTCTGAAGGATAGAAGTCAGGTGGTAGTAGCCAATGGGGCCACCTCCATTAACACAAATAGTGAGCGGTGTTCCGCAGGGCACTGTTCTGGGACCACTACTGTTCATAATGGCCCTCTCAGACATGCCCTCAGCCACGCAGAGAGCCACGATCACAAGTTATGCAGATGATAC
>NC_043018.1:11505492-11507992 GCF_006345805.1 Octopus sinensis | reverse complement strand
TCCAAAAAGCAGGATCATATGCTCACGGTTGGAATGCCATTGATCATGGGTGGATGTGATCAGATATTTCCTGGTGGTGGTTATGGTTGTGGTGAATGTGGTACTGGTGATGGTGTAGTTGGGGTGGTGGTGGTGGTTGTGGTGGCATCAGTGGTTATGGTGATGGTAGTAGTGGTAGTGGTGGTGATGATGGTGATGGTAGTTCTGATGATGGCAGTGGTTGTGGTGAATATGGTGCTGATGCTGGTGGTGATGGTGGTAGTTGTGATGATTGTGGTGGTGGTAGTGGTGGCAGCAATTGTTATAGTGATGGTGGCAGTTATGGTGATGGTGGTGGTTATGGTTGTGGTGAATGTGATGGTGGTAGTTTTGGTGGCAGTTATTGTGATGGTGGTGCTGAGGCATCATCATCGATAAAAGAATTCTTGGAAGATTTTTTTTCTTCTTTTTGATGCAAATGGAAGCACACTCATAGAAGTCAGTATCAATGGTGCATGAGAGAACTGCATTCAGTTTCTTCAGCCGACAGAAATAGAGAAAATGGATGTGATAATATATGTTGATATCATTGATTCCATATGGAAGGATATTCCAAGAATTACAAGCCATTGTATGGCAGAATCTCTCCAAGTTGGTTTCTCTCTGATGATAATATCTAAACAAATACATAAATTATAAAGAAAAGCTTCCACTGTTTTGTAATGTTCCACTGGATTGTTTGATATTTGGTATTAACTACTTTTTTTCAGGATGTGTGTGTGTGAGTATTTGAGAATTTGTAGTTCTATGTGTGAATGTAATTATGTGGATGTGTGTATATATATATATAATAATAATAATGATAATGATGATGATGATAATAATAATAATAATGATGATGATGATAATAATAATAATAATAATAATAATAATAATAATAATAATAATAATAATAATAAAAAGTGTGAATGAGTGCCCAACACTACATTGATGGATAAATATTCTCTATTTTGTATGTTAACCAGGCTACCATTATGAAGGTGCATGTCACAGTGGGTAGAGCATCGGGCTCACAATCATGAGATAGTGAGTTTGAATCCCAGGCTTGGCTGTGCGTTGTGTTCTTGAGCAAGACACTTATTTCATGTTACTCCAGTTCACTTATCTGTAGAAGCAAGTTGCAATGTCACTGGTGCCAAACTATATTGGCCTTTGACTTTCCCTTGGATAACATCAGTGACATGGAGAGTGGAGGCTGGCATGCATGGCTGACTGCTGGTCTTCCATAAACAACCTTGTTTGGATTTGTGCCTTCGAAGTAACTTTCTAAATGCAATCCCATGGGCATTCATGATTGAAGGAGGTCTTTACTCTTTTATATTTATATATATATCTATATATTGCTTAGCCAGTGGGGTGGTGTCATTTGAAGGCTAAAATACAATGCAAAGCGCATTGTGACCAGCGATGTGTAGCAACATCTGATAGACTGGTTGGTCACGTGATCACATGATATCTATATGTATTGGGTATGAAAGGTATTGGTGTCAGGAAGACCCAAAAGGTATCGGGTAAACGGCAAGTACCAAATTTGGGGATGTGACTGGACAAGTGTCGATGGTGGGTCGGAGGGGCTCATGAGGAAGTGGCATTGCTGGTGAGTGAGCATGTGAAGGAGGGTGTGGTGGAGGGGAAGGAAGTGTCTTCAAGGTTAAGGCGGGATGGTGGAGAGATGGTCCAGGGAGTGAAAGGAGTGAGGACGAAGTAGGGGAGTTCTGGAAGGAACTGACTGAGTGTGTGGATAGGATGGGAATGGCAGAAACGTTAGCACATTGGGCAAAATGCTTAGCAGTATTTCGTCTGCCACTATGTTCTGAGTTCAAATTCAGCCGAGGTCGACTTTGTCTTTCATCCTTTTGGGGTCGATAAATTAAGTACCAGTTACGCACTGGGGTCGATATAATCGACTTAATCCATTTGTCTGTCCTTGTTTGTCCCCTCTGTGTTTAGCCCCTTGTGGGTAGTAAAGAAATAGGATAGGATGGGGAAAATGATTATGTGGTGGTGTTGGGTGATTTGAATGCGCGAGTGGGAAATGAGGAAGTAAAAAATGTAGGAGGAAAATATGGAGTTCTTGGTCAGAATGAGATTGGAAGGAGGTTGTTGGAAATGTGTATGGAGCAGGATTTGGTGGCTGGGAATAGTCTTTGGTGGAGGTGGAGGGATGAGGAACAGTAGTGGATGGGCGTTAAATTATGATGATGATATGTATATATTTATGTGTGTGTCTGTGTTCGTCCCCCCTCCCCAACACCATCACTTGACAACTGATGTTGGTGTGTTTACATCCCTGTAACTTAGTGGTTTGGCAAAAAAAAGCCAATGGAATAAGTACTAGGCTTACAAAGAGTAAGTCCTGGGGTCCATTTCTTTAACTTAAGGCAGTGCTCCAGCATGGCTGCAGTCAAATGACTAAAAGAAGTAAAAGAATAAATACATATACGCTCATGAACACACACAC